>NC_092338.1:287720000-288031600 GCF_046630445.1 Rutidosis leptorrhynchoides
GCCCTGAGCAGCCTGACCAGAAACCCTATTTCGCATTAATTACGAAATATTATTAATTATTATTATTTATAAACCCTATTTAATTTATTATTATTAATATTTAGTTTTAGTTTTTAAATTAATTTGTATTTTGTATTTTAATTAGTTTTATTATAAATAAAAATTAATACTTTTATAAAATAATAAAGATAAAAATAATATTTTTATAAAAATTGTACTTTTTACAACTTTAAGTTTATTTTTATTTTTTTATTTATTTTTATTTGTTTTTAGCATAATATTTGTATTTTTATTGTTCGTAGCTAGTTTTAAGTTTTAGTTTTTGCCGTAGTTTATTTTTATTTCTAGATTTTTAGGCTTTGCCGTAAAAGCCCTTAAGTGCTTTTTCTTTAGATTAAAATTTAGGCGCTTTAGAATTTTGCGACGCAGTTTTTAGATTTTAGTGCCTAATTAAGTTATTGCCATTTTGGATATAGAATTCCTTTAAGCTTTAATACCTTTAGGCGCAACTTTTTAGATTTAATTTCTAGACTTTTAAGTTTCGACGTTTTTCTTTCTTATTTTTATTTTTCGACGTTTTTTCGACGCGCACTCTTTTTCTTTCTTATTTCTCGACACGCTAGTTTTTAGGACTTAGAAATTTTCTCTACTTCTTCTCTAATAATTCCAAACGAAAAATTATTTTAAGTGGTTAAATTGATAGACATCCAAATTTTCTGCTTCGTAGTAATAGTTGGATTTGTTAGTGGCTGAGTTGTGAGCTTCCGATTTAAAGGGTTCTGGCTCCCTGCTGCATCTATTGGCTATTCGAAACGTGGGCAAAAGCAGAAAAGTCTATTAATTTGATAAGTTATATAATTTTTATTTTTTTATAACTAATAGGATAATTAAGTAAATGCACCACATTGTAGCTAAAATTTGGTAATAAGCGTATTATGGAATGACGAAATAATAACTGGTTGTGAAATATGTGGAGATTATCACTCAACATTGGAATGTTATTATTACGTTCCTATGGAAAATTATGCACCCATGGAACCTGAATGGAACTATTATGAGGAATACAATTCTAATTGGGATTATTCACAAGAATATATCCAAACTCAAGAACCAGAAGACGAGGAAAATTATGTGCCTGAAAATTCTTTAGATTATATGAAAATCAAACTCGAAGAACTTGATGCTCAAAATGAACAAATGAGAGAGTTTGTAAATCTGCAAGCTGAAACCCTATCAGATTACACACCTGTTGATCTGAGGAGTATTGTGCAAGAATATTTTATATCATCGAATTTTGATGAATTCGAGAGCTCCGAAATTACCAACTATCCCGATGATACTTTTTATTCAGTCTTACCAATTTCACAACATAATGACACATTAGCCTCTACCGACGAAATCATCAATCCATCAATGGATGATGAAGAAGAAGTAAGGGTGACAAATTGGTACTCTTGAGAAAACGATAACGTTGAAAATTTTACCCCCGAGGCCAAACCGAACTTCACCATTACACAACCTTCCAACCCAATATTCTCAATAGACGAGTCATCTACCGAAGATGAACTACGAGCTGTAATAGATAATGACACTTCGGATTTCACCCAATTGGGTAATAGAGGTGAAACCTTTAATCCCGAGAATAAAAGGAAGGAAATGTTAGGAATTGTCCACCCTATAATATGTATGTCGGTGTATATCGATCCATTTGGCCAAGAACCAGAAAAGAGACATATCCATTTACTAAAAGCTACACTTAAAAAAGAATTAAGTAGTGATGATAGGGTGGGTCTAAAATTTAAACCCATTGATATATTTTATACCACCCGAGATGTAAATAACTGGCCCACTATTTTAATTCGTGGAACTTATTCTACCGACTTCACATGTCATCAGCTAAGTGTGGGGAAGTCTAACCCCACTTAACGTTAAATTAGGGGTTCGGGTTAGTGCATAACTCGGTAATAAAAATGCACGATTAGGGCAAAAGACGCATTTTCAAAAATTAGCATACAGTTCAGAAAAGCAACCGCTTTTGAAGAAAAACATGTGTGATAAAACAAGAAGGAATGAACGATGAGGCGATCCATCTATCATTCGACGAGCTTTGTAATTATAAACTGGGTATTTTCAATCACTTTTCTACCCTAATCACCATCATGAATTTATAATTAGAGTCTGATTTCATGTAAATGGGGGCATTGCATGATCTCAAGTGTGGGGAAGGGTTATAAATTCTCTTGGGTTTATACTTGGCTTATTTTCTAAATATTGTGAAAATTTTAAAATTTTTCAACTAAATGAATTCAAAATCATGTTTATACATATTTATGAACGATACAACTAGGTGTTAATACCGAAATTATTGTTACCCTAAAAAGATGACATAAATTGAGAAACAACTAAAACGCTTGAATTTATTTATTAAGATATAAAAAGACGCATGAAAAAAGCCAAGTGTGGGGAGAATGTACCAAGTTATTCAATTAAAAACTATCTATCACATGTTTCTGTAAAGTTATTGCAGGTGCTTTTGTTTTGGACAAAATTAACTGTTTTACCCGATTTATTGTAATACTTTTGAAAGAATAGATGGATCTACATGATGAATCAATTCCATCATTAAAAGGAAGTAAAGTCTTCCGAAAAAGACACGCGCTTCTTGATTTAGGTCAAGAAGTTGTCGTCCAGACCAGCTGTAGGTTGACGAAAAATCTAGAAAAGTCATCACTAAAATCAGCAGGAAATCCACGGACCTCAGCATTAAACAGGGTCGCCAAGTGATCAGACTTATCCTAACCATGAGAGGATCTGTCTCATAAAATGGGGAGGGTGCCGTGCAAATTAGCTTGATAAGACTAATGAATCAGACCCCCAGAAAGGATAATCTCCTTAAAGATTAAAAATCAGCTTTTAAGCCTGATATTACTCAATCCTTGAGATTGACCTTAAAGATTAAGAATTACAAACTCATGGAATTCGATGATATCTAAACTCAAGCTTGAACGAGAAAATATTTTGATCAAAATTACAAACCGATTTGTTTTCTGAAAACCCATTTTCAATGCGTTCATTACCATTGAACGTAAAATCCTAGGAATTCACCTGGAATTCATTAGGTCACCTGAACCAAATCGGGTGTCAACCGTAAGAACGGTGGTTGCATAGCATGGTCGGAGACAGGACCTTGTGTCAGACCGAAAAATTATAGGATCATCTTTACTATTGCTCCTACAAAGGATAGTACTAGCATCCGACACGTTTTAGACCATGAACAAATGCATGTCATTAGACATTGCCTTAACAGTTTCTTGTTCATCGCTTTCCTTTACAACTGGACGGTAGTTTGCCGAAAGGTAATATACGGAACAAGTAAACTGGATGTGTGCTTTCCGATACAGGGATAGTAGTGGATTACACGAACCTAAAAGTTTTTAGCCAAAATATTGATCCACAAATATATTTTGCAACACCGATGGTGGGTCAAATCAGAAAACTTATCTAGGGTAAAAGCTAGAATGAAATTTTTAAAAAAAGATCAAATGTTTTCATAAAGATCCAATTTCCTTAAAGGATCTAAATTTTTATAGTCATGTGGGACTGTAAACCACAATGTTACTATCATTATTTATACCGCCGTATCAAAATCACTGATGTATAAAGGGTGAAGAATAAAGAAGTGATTCGTGTGATTTAATTTCAAGTTCTGTATTGCATGAGGACAAGCAACGTTAAAGTGTGGGGATATTTGATAGTGCTCAAAATGAACATATATTTAGTAGCAATATCCTTCCGATATGTAAAGTTTTTAGTTGCAATTGTTCTATTTTCAAGTAATATTCGTTTAAATAAATAAGTGCGAAGAAAAAGGCGAAAACGACGATTTGAAGACGCAAACGTCCAAAAAGCTCAAATGTACAAGATACAATCCAAGTGGTTCAATTTATTGATAAGAAACGTCTAAAAATGACAAAAGTACAAGTTGCAGAACACAAAGTACAAGATATTAAATTATACGAAAGGACGTACGAAAATCCGAAACCGGGACATGAGTCTACTCTCAACGCGCCACGCAACGGTGCAAAAATTACAAGTCAACTATGCACATAAATAAAATATAATATTTAAATAATTCTTAAAATTATTTATATATTATATTATTATTTAATAATGTCGACAAGCAAAGATCCAAAATCATGTGAGCTGGAAATTCAAACTCCGCGACTCGTGGAGTTTGAAGGGTAAAAGTGCCGCAACTCGCGGAGTTTGAAATTTCAGAAATGTCCTATAAATATCAACGTTTTCTGCCAAGTTTTAAAGACACCAACACAATAATAATAATACTCTGTAAGATATAATAAATAAATAAATATATATATATATAATATATATATATATATATATATATATATATATATATATATATATATATATATATATATATATATATATATATATATTATAGGGTAGTTTTATATTAGATTAGTTCGGGTTATGTAAAGGTTATTTTACGGGTTTTTGAAGTCGAAATTCTGTCCGTGTAACACTACGCGATAAATACTCAATGTAAGTTATGTTCTCCTTTTTAAATTAATGTCTCGTACTTAAGTTATTATTATGCTTATTTGAGCCAAAGTAATCATGATGTTGGACTAAATATTAAAGACGGTGTAATTGGGCTTTGTACCATAATTGGGGTTTGGACAAAAGAACGACACTTGTGGAAATTAGACTATGGGCTATTAATGGGCTTTATATTTGTTTAACTAAATGATAGTTTGTTAATTTTAATATAAAGATTTACAATTGGACGTCCCTATAAATAACCATATACACTCGATCGGACACGATGGGCGGGGAATTTATATGTACGAATAATAGTTCATTTAATCGGACACGGGAATGGATTAATAGTCACTAGAATTATTAAAACATGGGTGAAATTATGTACAAGGACACTTGGCATAATTGATAACAAAGTATTAAAATCTTGGGTTACACGCAGTCGATAACCTGGTGTAATTATTAAACAAAGTATTAAAACCTTGTTACAGTTTAAGTCCCCAATTAGTTGAAATATTTGACTTCGGGTATAAGGATAATTTGACGAGGATACTCGCACTTTATATTTATGACTGATGGACTGTTATGGACAAAAACCAGACGGACATATTAAATAATCCAGGACAAAGGACAATTAACCCATGGGCATAAAACTAAAATCAACACATCAAACATCATGATTACGGAAGTTTAAATAAGCATAATTATTTTATTTTATATTTCATCGCACCTTTAATTATTCGTCATTTATATTTTTGTTATTTATTTTATTTTGTTAATTAAATTTACTTTACGCTTCACTTAAAATATAAAATCGACAAACCGGTCATTAAACAGTAAACCCCCCTTTTATATATTATTATATATATATTTATATATTTTTGTACAAATGTAATTATATAAAAATATAGTGTAACCGTCTCCCTGTAGAACGAACCGGACTTACTAAAAACTATACTACTCTACGATTAGGTACACTGCCTATAGTGTTGTAGCAAGGTTTAGGTATATCCATTTTGTAAATAAATAATTAAAACTTGTGTAATATTTCGTCGTATTTCGTATTTAAATTAATACTATTTCATATACACCTCGCATAACATTAGTTATCTACATTCTACATTCTTAGTTTCACATAAAATGAAAGTTAAAATAGTTATCTTGACAAAGTCACGAGGAAAATATAGTAAAGCATGAATTTGAAATCAAACAGGAATCTCCACTAACCTTTGTCTAGTTCTCGTTAATTGACACTTTTGTTATTACATGTAATTTACTTAACCAATTATTACGAATATCGTTAAAAAAAATAATTTCTCAAATCAATGTGGACCTCGTAACAGAGACTTATAATAATATCACAATGAATCTGTTAATTCAATCATTTAATATTATCTTCTAATTCCGTCGATAAATATATTGAAACAAATATGTTCAAGTAAAGTATTATATACCTAATACTTTGTTACTGTTTTCAATTAATATAACTAAATATTACATATACATATCTATCTACACATAATTGTTCATGAATCGTCGAGCACAGTCAAAGGGTAATTGATTACATGAATATAATTCCAAAATTTTTGAGACTCAACATTACAAATTTTGCTTATCGTGTCGGAATAATATAAAGATAAAGTTTAAATTTGATCGGAAATTTCCGGGTTGTCACATTTTCACCCCGGTATTAAAGGCCAAAAACAAGAAAGATTCGAACTTTGTTGGCAAAATACCCACTTCGTCGATTAGAATTAGAGAACAAGTAAATACGAAGACGGTGCAAAAAGAATCAAGAGAATCGGAGCTTAAACGAAGATTCTAGAGCGAAAACGGTGAAAGACAATAAACCAAGTTACGATCCAGGGAACTAGGCAGCCAAACGGTCTGCCAAACGGCTTGCCTGGCTCACAAACGGCCTGCCAAATGGCCTGCCAAATGGCTTGCCTGGCTCAAAAACGGCCTGCCAAACGGGTCAGACAAACGACCCTTGCAAACGGCTTGGCTTGGCAAACGGCCCCTTCAAACGGCCTGCCAGCCATTTGCAGGGAAAATTTAGGCTTATTTAAAGGGTCTTTGTCATTCATTCCAACATACACTTCAATTCACTTCTTTCTCTCTCTTGTACAATATTAGTCATACTTTCAAGGTCTTCGACTCCGTGCGGGAAACCTAATACCCGGAGAAGAACACTGAAGATTGTATTAGGAGCGGTCTGGAGTCTTGAAGTTCTCACTTTTGTATTCAGAACTCATTTAATCTACTGGTACCTCTATCCTTTATCTTTATATAATGTCTTCTATCATTATGTTCTATGATATTGTTGCCATGATTAGCGAGTAGTTATCTTTAGTGTATGCTATGATCTAAGCAGTTATAATGCCGAAATAATGTTATGGTTTGTGTATGTTGTTGAAATGCTTTCCGATTATGCTTTAAACTCAATCGCTTTTCCAACTAATAGAACGTAATTATTGGCTCTGTTATTGGGAAGTCGCGAACCCCGATTCAGAGTACACTATCTGTGTCACCCCTTGGTAAGAGAAATCTATCAGATACAACGTAAGATCGACTGAGGCACACCGGTTGTAGTAAGTCTATCAAGCTTTGGATTCCGACTGAGGACTCTTTCGTAGTGAAACATCTAACTAGACCCTTAGTACATTGTCAGTCCCAGACCATGCTAGTGTAGTCATCAAGCATATAAACTTTGTACGTGCATGCTGAAGCACATCGGTTGTTGTAAGCTGTACCTGTGCTAAGTAAGGCCATGGAATCCGGTCAGTGTTGATTAGTACACTGCACCATAACGTGGTATCAAGCATTGCACCCCGCTTGAAGGATTCTTAGTTAATTAAGGAACTGTTTGTTTAGATACATAAAGAATTGGACCGATAGGATAACCGAACGTGTTCATGGAAGTCAGCTTGACTTGGCCATGGTGTTCTTTATGGTTGAACTCTTTTCAAGGGCCTAACTATCTTTTAAAACCAATCATTAACGAAAGCATTGAAATACATCACGTCTCTCAGATATGGTAAACCATGTATTCTATTATGCTTAAGAAAGTTTAGACCTTTGTGGAATGTTAATACGTCACCCAACCGAGTCGCTCAATTGGATGAGCTGTCTGAACGTGTATGCCTATAGTCAGAATGCACGGGCGTCAGGGGTAAGGGATGTTGCTGTCTATTCAGAATCTTCAAGCCTATCGTAGTACCCAGTGACATGTCTTATGACAGGTGCGTTTCGGACCAGTGTAATGAATACAAGGTCTCTACCTATTCATGAGCCATCATTCCATAATCTTGGCAGAATAACTGATGAAATCATAGTATGCACTTACTTTAACCTTATCTGAATTACAAATTTTATCGCATTTACTTTATATGTCTTATAAATTAGAAAATCCCAAAATTAAGTAACCACTACTCCTTCATAACTATCTTAAGCTTAAATATAGGTTCGATTCTACTGATATCTCAAAAATACGACTCTAGGTCATACTTCCCTTTCTCATACTAAGGAGTAGTACAATTTAGGCCCCTGCTAAATATAAATTTAAAACAGTACCCCCTCTTGGTGGTTGATTCTGACGTGTTGCGACCTAACGACACCGCACAAATAAAACCGTCCGTTTCGCCCATATCACCGAGCTAACTAGATTGAAGATTATCAATACATTGGTAGAAGCCAAAGGCTGACAGGGTTATTCAAAACGCCGTGAGAACCTTCCTGTTCAATTTGAATGAAGTACATGGAAAGAGATAACGGAAAGTTACATTAATGAATTGGCAACCTAAAAACAACGCACAATCATAAGTGATGGAAGAATCGAGGATTAATGACCTCAGCGTGATCTCAAAAATCACTGCTCTATAGTGTTCAAGTAATTAATGGCAACATGATTGTCGAAGTGTCCGGAAAGAGTCTGTTCATGTTTAATGAGGATTGATATTAGTACTTGCATGATAATAACATACACTGGAAAATTGGGAGAACAACAGAAGTTGATTCAATATGTCAGTTCTGATCCATTTTTAATTGCTAATTATCTTGCTCACAAAAAGAATGTGGATTTATGTTCAGATATGCTTAGATGTATGCTTATGTTAGATACTTTGCATTGATAATCTTAAAACAACAAAAAGATTTTTAATTTTGTATGTTATTACATTTCATGATAGAATATCTCTCTTTTGCATTTAGTTGCATGACATTATCTTTCAGAAAATTTATAAAGATTTTATAATCCCATTTATTTTCCGATTATCCTCTGAAAGTGCAATGACATCTGAAAGAACTTTGTTGAGATCAAGATATATCTGTCCACCCAATCCATGAGATAGAAGTTCGTGAAGCATGCATTTGTTTGAAGGATTTAATGATTAAGGGAGTTAGTTACCTTAAGATGACATTACACTTTAAGGATATACATTTTGTGAGCTAGAGTCCTTAGAGAAATAAATTTGATTTGGTCAAAATGTTGAGATTGCCTAAGTGTTAATGTTCATACCTTGATGAATACTGATTTCTAACTCAAATTTAAGGTGCTAGTTTGCTCTAAGATTAATCAAATGAGTCGAAATCCTAGGTTGTGAAAAGTTGAATTGCCAAAGTGGCTCACTCGCACGCTTGAGAGTTGATCCGTATGGATGACCATACGTTTGAGGTGAACCGTACGGATGGCCAAACCTTAGTGTAGTATCTTAGACTTCTAGGCCAAACGCACGAGTGATAGGTGAGTCGCATGGTTGGATTGTGAAACGCGTGCTTAACTTTATGGTTGAGCTTGGGAGTATAAATATTGGGAGATGAACACTGACAGTCACGTTTTTTCCTCTACACTCATTTTCTCTCAAAAATTCGATTGTTTCCATTTCAAATTTCCACCATAGGATTTGTTAAGCATACCTAGCTGACTCTATAGCCACTTATTTGGTAAGATTTCATCAAGATTTGAGGTGTAAATTTGTTGTTTATGTGAACCGAAACCCTAGTGGTTTACAAGTTCAATTTTGTCAATTTTTGATGTGTGTTGGTTAAAGTTTGCTATTGTTATATGTTTGACGAATACTAAAATTTCTATTGTGATAAGACCGTATAACAAGCAAACATGAGATCAAGAAATTTTGAAAAGTGCATTTAATGTGCTTTCATTCAGAAATACACGAGTGAACTTCACTCGCACGCGTGAGACATGACTCGCACGAGTCAGTGCACGGTTGGGTCTTAACCATGTAAACACTTGAGCTCACTCATATAAAATAACTTAGTGTTTATTTTGTTGCTCACTCGTATACCCGAGCTGACACGTGTGTCTAATCGCAAGTGTCACCACACGGTTGACCATCACTCGTTTGTGTACTGCCCCAATTGGGTACATTGTCTGAAATGTGTGTTCTTGCTCAAATGTGCCAACAGTGACACGAGTGACATTATGAACCACACGACTGATCTTTCAGCCGCATGTGTGAGTTTGTCACTCGCACGGTTTGTCCTGTATTGATATATATGATACTTTGTTGCAATTGTTTATGATATTTCATTATTCTAGTTTCTATTTCTAACTTATTGTTAAGTTCAGATTGTTAAGATTCATGGCAGAAGCTCAAGGGAATCTAGAAATCCAGGGTGAGCAAATTCCTAATCCTCCAGTGAATCCACTAGTGATTCAACATGAAGTTATAGATTTATCTGATCTACTAGAAATGGGAAAGCAGAACAATCAGGTTGCTCTTTATGACACTTATTTGGAGAAAGGAAAACATTTCAAGGATATTATCAAGTTTCTCAAGAGATCAAGGATCCACACAGCCATCTCTACACCTTGCACAGCCTAGTACAGCCATCAGAGAGAATTCTGGAAGAATGCACAGTTTGATGTATCTGGTGATGAAGCAAAGTTGAGCAGTACCGTTCAAGGGAACGAGGTTATTGTGTCTAAGTCTGTGATCAGGAGGATTCAAGAGTTTAATGATGAAAATTGTTCTCACATGACATAGAGATAGGATCAACGGTTGCTTCAAGAGATTTTGATATTCCGGTGTTTTGATTGGTAATTCTGAGTTGATGAAGACACGTCTACCACCACAGTATCGCTACTTGGCACATGTTTTATTCCATTGTCTTGGAGGTAGAAAAGCTGGTTTTGACAAGCTGAAGGAGAAGATGCAAATGATGTTTGTTTCTCTTGTCCTTAAGGCTCCTTATGATTTCTCGGGATTTGTTTTTCATTATTTCAAGACTAACCACTTCAGCACGACTCAAAATTATCTCATCTATGTCAGATTTCTTCAGCTGATCATCAATGATGTAGCTCCTAGTCTACGTAAAATTAAACCAGATGTTATCCCACTAGCTCCAATGAATGTTGTGACCTTTAAAAGGATGATGCAGACCAGAAACGATGAACTCAGACCTGATTTTGAAAGGGTACTTGTCTGTCATCTAAAGAAGGAGAATTATAGTTGTCCACCAGGGAATGAGTGGAGAAATGAAAACTCTGACTCCAACTATGAGGTGACTGATGATGAAGAAGAGGTGGAAGGTGATAACTAAAGGAATGTATGTGAAACTCAAGAAGTTGATCAAGGTGATGACAATGATGATGATGATGATGAGGCGACTGAGGAAGATACCGAGTTGGTTCGTAGGAAGAGAAAGGGAAAGGAACCGATGTCCTTTGAGCGACCTCAAAAGAAAGAGAGGAGAACAAAGTATCTCAATGATTCACCACAACGATCATCTCATGGAGGTTCTCGGCAACAAAATCAATGCCAACCTACCGGATTCATGAAAGATGCTAGAGCTGCTGCTATACCATCTCAAGTTACTCAATTTGAATTCAAAGCACAACAAAATCTTTTGATGTAATTGGTTCCTAAGATGAATAATCTTGAAAACCAAGCTGTTGAGGAGAAGAAGGCAAGTGTTTTTAAAATTGAACTATTGGAGAAAGACAACAAGAAGCTGTGGAAACGTGTGAATCGTCAAAGGGAGAAGATGGAGACATTAAGCAAATAGCTTGTTGAGGTTCAAAGCAAACATGAAATTGAGATGAAAGCAATGAATGACAAGGTTAAACAAATCACTTCTAGGAAAACTAAACTGATCACCGGTGGAGGAGAATATGATTACTTCGATTTGGGTGAAGATGATGAAGGAGATGATGAGTATGCTGATGCTGAAATAGGAGGACCCTATTTTGATTATCTGTTAGTTCTACCTATTCGAAGCTTCAATGAATATAGTGAGGTGTTTAATGCTGAATATTATATGAATTATTCAAATGTTTTTAATGATGCAGAAAAGGGGGATCTTCCACCAAGCGATTTCTCAACTGAACAGCTTGCTGCACTGGCATACGATAGTGACTATGATACAGAGGATGCACATGCAGTTGAAGCTGATGACAAGGCTACACAAGAAGAGCTAGTTGATAAAATACCTCATGAATCAATCCAAAATATCAATTTGAGTGATGTGGATAATTTTTTTGAAGATTAAAAGGTTCCAGGGTCTGTTGAGGAAGAAAATTTGAAAGAGGAGGTGATTATTGAATCTGAGGATGAATGTATTTCTAGAATAATCTAGAATTAGTTAGGGTTAGATATTTAAGTAATAGATATTTTTAACAAAAAAATCTAGATATTTCTAATAAAAATATCTAGATATTATGAAACAGAAGAAGAAGAAGAAGAAGAAGAAGAAGAAGAAGAAGAAGAAGAAGAAGAAGAAGAAGAAGAAGAAGAAGAAGAAGAAGAAGAAGAAGAAGAAGATGTTGAAATTGTGATACCTTCGCTCAAGCCATACTCAAATCTGTCACTCAATACTTTAAGTGACTTCTTTAATTTGAGTAGTGAGGAGAAAACAAGAATTTAAATGAACTTGAAAAGGCGGGGAAGGTATACAATAGGTAAGTGAATAAATTTAATATGTTGATTGAGAAAAACCGAAGCATCTGACATAAGAAACTGCTCGATGAAAAGGAAAAGAAGGAGTTTGAGAAGAAAAGAGAGAAAATTCGAGCTGAATAAGCTAAAGCCGAGGGATGGGAAGAGATTAATTGTTGGTTTGACCGTGATGAAAGGGTTAAGGTGTGTCGGAATGTGGAAGAAGATGAGATCCGACAAATTTGGTGGAAACAAAACGTTGTGAATCCTAATCAGGTAAATAAGACAGAACTCGAGCCAAAGTTTGTCAGTTTATATGAGAAAGGGAAGCGAAACAAGAAGTATGCAAAGAGTAAGATATTGAGTTGGGGCTACTTCAAGGAGATTAATTGTTTGCAATCAAAAGGGAAGGAGGAGTTGACTCCATGGCCCGACCAAGTCACTTTAAGACTCTACCTTACTTTGAGATTATACAACTAACTAAGTTGAGGATGTTGAATGCTGAGGATAGTGATATGTCTAGATAGTTCCAAAGAAAACTCAGGGTTGAGTACAAGACAGGAAAATGGGATATGTTCAAGTCAACAGCCGCCAGGTTCTCTATGCACCCGACAAAGCAAAATTCAAAAGGTAAACCTGTACGTGTTGTTAAGTTCAACCCAGCCAAGTATATGAAACAATCTCCTTTGATGCCGTTACCCAAGGATATTTGCAAAAACTTCAGGTGGTGGTTTTATAATGAGTTGTAAGAAGAAGCAGTGATTCTTACTGCAATCGAGAAAAATGATCGAAGCATACAGTTTGATAATGTTAGGATCTTGGATCCAATGTGGCTAAGGAACTTATCGAGTTTTGATGTGAATGTTCTTAACCACCATCACATAACCTTTGGGGAAGGAAAAAGGGAGGAAGCTATGAGATATCAGTGGGTGATAGATGTCTACCATGCCTACCTTATCAGAGAAAGTGATGCTCAAAGCTCAAATCAAGTTTAAGCTAACTGAAGCATTTATCTTACACTGTGTTGCTTGTTTGTGTTTGTTAGTTTGTTTATTTGTGAGAGAGAGAATTTGGGCATGTAAGTTGTGATAAACTGATGTTACTTTTGAACTAATATATTTCATGAATTTTTACTTATTGTAATAGATGTTCAAGGTCCTAAAGGGAGTTGTTAGTGCATTTTACATGAGTCCCTAGACATCCACCGCATGTTTATGATTAGTACTTCAGTAATCGAGTTACCATGATTGCTCGTTATTATCCTATCTTTGTTTACATGTGTGTACAGGTATTGCACGAACAAGATATGGAAGTTTGACTCTATTGGACTCAATCAGACATACGAGTGAAGCCTCACTCGTATGGCTGACAAGCTCATATGCACGGTTATGCTGAGCTGAGTCTAAAACCTAATCTGATGACACCCACACGAGTGAGTGATCAACCGCACGACTGAGTCAGTTCACTCGTACTAGTGAGACTTGAGTCGTATGGTTGACTTAGCAGCAGGGGTATATATTGTGTTATGTTCTTGACTCGTACGGTTGACTCTCATTTGTTTAATCACTCCGATTTGGTAACCCTAGCCAATTCTCTCTCTATGCTTCAAGCCTAAATCTTTGCAAAAGGTGACTAATAGCTCAAGGTGTTGATCTAATCACACTAATCTTGAATGGTTTGACTAAATCAATCCCAAAAAGCACACCATATTCACTAAAGGGTTTGATTCACTATTCCGCCATTGTGTGTGTCAAATCTATTGGATTCAAAGATTCAAATCATGTTTCATCGCTGCAGACTTTTTTCATCGTCCTGGACAGTAAGCACACGGTTTAGAAATTTGATTCGGGTCGATAGTCTTTTGGTGCTGCAACTTTAGCTTTCTTTTCTACACAAGTCTTAGTGTATGTATGCTTTGGGTATGTGCCCCCTTTGTATGAACTTCTAGGTTCCTATCCAAAAAATAATTTAGGCTTTTGTCTATCAACATGCTTGTAAATTTCTAACCGTAGAACAATCAAGGGTGTAAATTATCGCATGTTTGTACTTTTAAGTTTTTTTTTAACAATTGAATATTTTGGGATGTAAATTATGTTCGTAACTAATAGCCGACTTTCGGTAACTTTTACACCCTGCACTACTTTGTCATGTAAATACGATGTGCGGTAAATAACTTTCGTACTCGCATGGAATTAACATTCGATTTGTAGTCAATAACCATCGTTGAACTACTTAATGCTGCTAGGTTTGTAATTGTAACAACCCTGCTTTTTCCGTTACTTCTGTTAACTGTCCGTTAGTTGATTTAACGGTGATTATTTGACTTTTTATGTGTTTAAGTGTATTAAATGAGTTAATATTAATCGATAAAAAAATATTTCGGATAAAGAAATACGATAAAAAAGTTACGGTTTGAGTAACGACAAAAACTGTTTTTCGAGCAACGAAACACTCGGGTTTATTTTAATAATTATTTTAATAATTATTAACTTTTTAAAAATAATTAATTTATTGAGTTTTTTAGTAAATTAAACGTTTGGTTGCGTTTTAGCGATCAGTTTAGCGTTCCGGGCCTTCGGTACGTTTAAACGGCACTTGAAACGGACCACAAGTAAGCTCTTTTATAAAACGAGAGCCCGGGAACCCCTAGTGGGCCCCAATCAGCCGAAACCCCCACCCCTCCCCCTTAGATTTTAATTTTTGCATACTTGAGGGGCTTAGTTGCTAATTAGTGATATTAGGGTTTAGTATAAATACATAGTGTTGGCCTAACTTAAACAAAACCCCTACAACCCTAATTTAGTCGACTTCTTCCTCCCTCCCTCCCCCTTTGATCGTCAAACACCCACACACACATCACCATCAATCTTTGATTTTTAGATTAAACGTTCTACACGAGTTTCACAATTCACATCGTTAGCTACGCGTTGGTGTAATCAATTTAGTGATCTAAGGTATATTTCTTTAAACCCTAATTGTTCTAGATCTGATTTTAATAGTGTTTGATAGAGTAGGAGGTATATTTCTCAAATCGATACACGTTATTGTTAATTGTTGTCGTTAATTTGATCGTTTGATGTGATTAGGGTTAATCACGAATTTGTTTTGCATGATTACAAAAACATGACTTTCTTGAATGTTAAATATTTTAATATATTTGAAATCCTCTCGAAATATTAATAATTTTAGGCTTTGAATTTGCGTATTTTCGTTTCCGTATGATTAAGATATGATTGATGGAAGATTTTGTGATGAATATGTGATTATGACGAATTTTGGAAACATGGACATGGAATTGAATTGTGAACTGATTATAAATAGATATAGGAATTAAAAATACTCAAGTTAGACTATGATATCATGCGATTTGGATTTGTATAGCTCACGTTATGCTTGTTTGAACGTTCTTGAAAAACGTATTTGCACATTATCTTGAAATTGACTTTTTAATTTGTTTTCCTTAAGTTAACGATTTATGTCTTTGCATTTCTGGAGAATTCATATATTTTATTTATGTTTTCATCTATGCCTTGCATCATTTGGATTTTTGAAACTTGAGTAATATGTGAATCGATATGGTAACCTGAATTCAGTCCAAATCTGTAATGTATGCACCTATAGTCTTATAACATGAGTTGTGGACCTTTTGAGACCTTTCACTTTTGGATAATGAAACTTTGTATGTTATTTGACTTATGTTTAGCTTATGTCAAGTGGTGAAAACTGATCTATTGTGCACACTAAGGCCATAGTTTTGGTGACTTCTGATTTGAGATGAAACAGAACATCCAAATTGATCGAATTAACTGTACTAATTAGCTAAACAAAAATGTCTAAATTTTGGGTATGTGGTAATTTGATTTGTCCTAGAACCATGGCCACTGACCTAGTTTGATTTCCATGTCCCTAGCTCCGGTTATAGCCAAAACGAGATTGGTGCGAAGTCAGAAACTGATTTGGTGAGTCATAAATGCGTCCATTCTGAAACCCGGCTTATATGTATCGTATGAGACCCTGCTATTGCTTTTTAGAAGTGTTTACATGTCTAGTTAAGATCTGGAGCTTGTCATACTACCATGTATTATGTGCTATGTGATATTGTGCATTTTTTGCAAATTGTACATGAACGCTATGCTAGACGATAAACTGTGATCGTGTAATTAACTAATTATGATCTAAAACGTGTTTGTTGACTTAGGTTTGGCTTGTTGACCAACATTTGACATGAACCTATTGATGTTGACTTTTGTTTACCATTTTGACCAAGTTTGACTTTTGTTTGACTTGTATGAATTAGTTGACTTTTACTTTGAAACGAGTCGAATCGAGCAATAAGACAACTTACACTATGAAACTACTATATTATAAGACATAAATAATGACAACCTATATACGTATACTTAGGTTTCTACACTCGGATATAAACTATACAAGTTATTTTCTTACGTTTGTTCAAGAGCTATTCGAAGGTGAGTCTACAGTCCCATTTTTACTTACTATTTTTGGAATGAGAATACACGCCTATTACTTACATTTTACAAATGTTTTTATGTTTGACAAGAGTAGTTATTATTTATTGCATATTGAATTGTGTCCGAAAAATCCCCTAGCTTGAATACTTCTATTACCTTCGGGTAAGCACAATTTAGATGGACGGATCCGTTAGGTTAGACAAACCTCGCCCAAACATTATTAATCGTGGTGCATTTACTTTGAACTTTTTATTACACTCGGACAGGCGTAAACATTTTTATGTGGTAAAGGGAGTTTACTGGCTTCTATACTCAGGTCATTGTTAGTATTCAGGTGCTCAGGAATTATGCGGTAATTTACAACTTCGGGTTGTGCATATTAAAATCTTGTGGTCAATGGAATTAAACTATTTTATGATACCTATTTTTCTGACATTGGTAAGCTATTAAACCTGTAGATTCACTAACATTATTGTTGACCTGGTCTGGCCGTGGAGTCGGCATATTATAATAAAGACAAATATTACTTTCGCATTAAATTTTTGCATATGTTTAATACTATTAGCTTGTGGTTACGATCACAATAGTGTTACTTATCTTGAGTTTGTTGACTAATGTTTTGAAAGTCAAGTTTTTAATAAAATTAAATGCGATTATTTTGAAACGTCTCATATAGAGGGCGTAACTGTAAATTGTGGGACCTATGAGTAACACGCCGTCAGATGGGAATTTGTTGGGGTATTACAGTTGGTATCTGAGCAGATCGGTTACCTAGGACTAGGCTGCATTAGAGTGTCGAATCTTAGGAAGTCTTTCGAGTCTAGACTGTAACCATAGACCAGTTAAACTACATAGACTGCAGTTACACTACTTGCTACTTTACTGGATTCTATGTCTGCTTAGTATATCATATATGTTTATATATATATATATAGATTCCTGCTATTTTCGCATGATAGATATTCTAATGCGAGCGTACTCCTATGATGTCATCAGATGAAGTTTCTTCACGATATTTACTTAAGTGCTTGGGATGCCGATACTGAGTCCGATACTTCCTTGAGTGCTCGGGGAACCCTTACACCCTGTATGGATGGAGAGATATCGCCTGCGACTTTTGGGAAACCTGACCCCAAGAGGACGGGGACAATTCCAATGCTGAGGATAACCCTTTGATTTCTTATCTCGACCGAAAGGATGCCGATGAAGAAGAGGAATCTGTGGACGAAGAAGATTCTGATGAAGAAAAGGGATCTGTAAAGGAAAAGGATTCCGAAGAGGAAGAAAAGCCTAAGAAACTACTTAATATCGGATCAAAACCCGATTCTACCTATTACTCCACCTGCTACACTTACTGGACCCCGCGTATTACCACCCTGAGAATTCCCGTAAGCGTAAGATTGCATTCAGCTCTCATGACATGGATGCTACGCGATACTATGGCTCGAGTACTTCACTACCTCGTACTGTTCATCACCATTCTAATATACCAACTACTAGTGTTTCAACTTCATCAGCCCTAACCGACGAAGTCCGAGAATTAAAGATGATTGTTAGGAGTTTAGTAGACAAAGGTTCCGTGTCAGATTAAGAGCAAAAGGCCGCAACAGCTATCCAAGAAGACTATGAATGCCTTAGCGAAAAGTATGCAGACCTACATGACGAGCTGGCCGCCTTTAAAGGGCATGTTGGACCGAGTATTCTTCGTTTAGAGCAGAAGTTTTCGATGAGGATGACTCTGTTTGATAGAGAGTTTATTTTATCGTGCATAATCTATGACATCTTGTTTCGTGTTATGAATAGCAGACGTGTTTTGTCATTTGTTTTGTGAGATATATTCTACCGCTTTGAGATCTTTTATTGCACTTCCATATATTGAATGCTATTTCTTCATATTAAATCGATGCGTGAGTTGTTGGAAGATGTTCTTACCACTACTTCTATTTTTTTACACTAAAGCAATGTCATGTGAACATTTACACCAACGTTAATTTAAAGCACGTGTTTTATACACTTTCATTACAAAATGGTAATGTATAGTGTACAGTCAACTTCTGAATTTTTTTTAAAATAAGTACAGCTCTGTCCGTTTTGAAATACACGTCAAAGGTTTCGTAATGATGTCGTTCATAACATATTCAGGTATCCGACCCTAACGTTTTGCAGAAAAGTCGCAAGAAATTTAAAACGCACACGATTGTATTTATGGAAAATTTCAGTTCATATTTAAAATATAAGGAACTTTGTCGATTGTTATAAAATCATGTACGAAGGTGAATTTGTGTGTCCAAATTCAGTAGTTTTTCGAGGCTGATAACGCTATCACCTCAGATTTTCAGTTTAGTATTTCTTTTAATTGGTAAAAGTACACATAGATTCTTGCTATATACAATGGATTAACCGTACGTATTTTTCTAATCTGAACTTGTGAAGTAATGCTGGAATGAAAGTATGAGTCACCGTAATGTAATCCAAGTCCCGACAGCATGGCATAAGGAATGTGAGGCTAGTCAAAGAAAATTTTTCTAATACACACTGGTTACAAAATGAACATAATAGTCTTTTACGATCTATTGATAACACATATCTATACTGTAACTCATCGCTAATGACCCCATTTGTAACTACCTATTATTAGTTGACATATTTTGAACATACCCATCATCTCATACTACAATTTCTTACAAACGATCGTTGTTAATCACTATCACTCCTGGTCAATATCAATCACTACTCGTTGCCGTTTGTCATTACTAGTTATTGCTTAATGCTACCTACTGTTGCTTATCACTACTAAGTACTGTTCGTCACTATGTAAATCCCTACGATTCACTACTCATTACTATGCACCGCTACTCGTTGTTAGTCTATTTCTATAACGTTGTTTTTATTTTTTGACACTCGCGTGTGGCGCTATTCTGTGTGGAAGAACCCCAATGGTGGATAGCATAAAGATTATAATGCGTTGATCTGTGGAAAGTACAAGAAGGTAACACATGGTGTGATGACCCGAAAATTTCCGATCAAATTTAAACTTAATCTTTGTATGATTAACATTTCCGACACGATAAACAAAGTCTGTAATATTGATTCTCAAAATTTTTGAACTAATGTTATATATTCAGTTA
Organism: Rutidosis leptorrhynchoides; assembly: GCF_046630445.1. Taxonomy (NCBI): domain Eukaryota; kingdom Viridiplantae; phylum Streptophyta; class Magnoliopsida; order Asterales; family Asteraceae; genus Rutidosis; species Rutidosis leptorrhynchoides. The sequence continues at coordinate 287,740,059 of NC_092338.1, forward strand.
ACCTTTGACTATTGACTAACGATTCATGAACATCTATTTGAAAATAGATATATATATATATATATATAAATTGGAATATTAATTATTCATAAATAACTTGCAATGTGTATTTAAAAACTGATTTATGTATATTAAAAAGATATATACATATATATAATTTCAAGTTATTTAGTAAACGATAGTAACATTCGTTTATTGATTCGATTGATATTTAGATAAGTTAACTAAAGCATTTAAGATGAACCAGTAAAACACTAATTTGCTACAGTATTTTCAAATTGCTACAGTACCCAAAATGCTTTCGAAAATCACTATTTGCTACAGTGAAATTGACTTTGCTACAGTGAATTGCTACAGTAAAAATTGACATGTAGCAAAGTAACTTTGCTACAGTAAAACACTATTTCAAAATGAAAATGTATGTATTATATATTAACAAATAGCTAGACGATGATTTATAGAAGTAAATGACCAAAACACTCAAATGTATAAGTTATACCTCGAGTGGTATAGTTTATGGATGATTTAAGACTATATTTTGACAAAGGTACGATTCACAAAACAAAAAGTACTAGTTTTCTCAGCGTACGAAAGGGCATTCGAAAAACCGAAACCGGGACATAAGTCTAGTGACAACGTACGACTTATCGGAACAAAAATTACAAGTCAACGATGCATGTGAATTTAATATAATATATAATTAATTATATAAATTAAATATATTATATATATTATATTAAATTATGTCGACGAGCTAAATTACAAAAATTTGTGAGCTGGAAAAACGGGCCATGCGATCGCATGGCAAATGGCCTTCAGAACCATGCGATCGCATGGGGTCTGAATTCAGGCCACACCTATAAAAGCTCGAGCATATCTGTTTCTGATTCATTCCATTACTCCGTATTTATTTACTTATTATATTATTATTATTATTATTATTATTATTATTATTATTATTATTATTATTATTATTATTATTATTATTATTAAATCTTATTATTATTAATATTATTCTTATTATTAGTAGTACACATAAAATACTACGACGAGGTTTTGCTCGAATAAATTCAAAACAAGTTTTCGAGCGAGTTAAAACTAAGGAAATTATGGGTTATTGCCAAGGAGGTTATGGGTAATGTTCGGGGGTATATTTGTGAATCAAACCTAGTGTTTATCATCTTCGTTACTTCTACATACTATCCTACAATATTGAATCTCAATATTGATACGTTGAGATCTACGGTTATTTGGTAATCCGTGTTGCGATCACATTTTGGTGAACGACTTTATATGCTGCTAAGGTGAGTTTCATAAGATCCCTTTTACTCTCTACATTTTTGGGCTGAGAATACATGCAAATGCTTTATTAACCGATATACAATATTTATATGCGTGAGTTTCATTGATCCCTTTTTAATTGCTTTTGCAATATATATTTTTGGACTGAGAATACATGCAATTTATTTTAAACACAATGGATACAAGTACATACTAAATTCTACACTGAGTTTGAACCGAAAATCCCTTAGCTTTGGTAACTAGTAACTGCCGGTTATAAGAACTGGTGGGCGCGAGTAGTAGTATATGGATCCATAGGGCTTGATATCCCCATCCGAGCTAGAGCACTAGCCTTTTAACGGACGTATGCTATTTGAGAAGCATACACGTTGGTTTGCGTGTATTATTAAGATGATTATACAAAGGGTACAAATTATATATACGTTAAGTTTAGTTACCAGGGTGCTCAATTTCATAGAATATTTTGATAAACGTTTCTGGATTGAACAACTGAAATCTTGTGATCCACCTTTATATACAGATTATGCGCAACATTAAAACTATGAACTCACCAACCTTTGTGTTGACACTTGTTAGCATGTTTATTCTCAGGTTTCCTAGAAGTCTTCCGCTGTTTGCTTAGATGTTAGACAAGCTATGTGCATGGAGTCTTACATGACATATTTTTCAAGGAAACGTTGCATTCACCAAATCATCACCATGTATCTTATTTTGACTGCATTATCAACGGAAATACTGTTGTAAACTATTATTTATGGTGATTGTCTATATGTAGAAATCATCAGATGTCAAAAACCTTTGATTTAAATATTCATTTAAGGTGTGCCTTTTCAAAGAATGCAATGCTTACAAAACGTATCATACAGAGGTCAAATACCTCGCAATGAAATCAATGAATGACGTGTTCGTCCATATGGATTTGGAGCGATCGTCACACATGGCCAGATACCTTAGAATTGAAGCTCATGTACTGTTTATAAAGAAACAGAATGGGACGATGAGATTATGTAACGACTATAGAGAATTGAACAAGTCGACGATCGAGAATCGGTATCTGCCACCGAGGATTGATGACTTGTTTGACCAACTACAGCGATCCAGTTGTTACTCAAAGATTGATTCGAGATCCGAATATCACCGATAGAGAGTCAAAGAAGCTGATATCCTGAAGATGGCATTTTAAAACACGCTAATGACATCATGAAGTTACAGTGATGCCGTTTGGTTTGACGAGCGCACCGACATTGTCCATGAATCTCATGAACTGTGTGTGTAAGCCATAACTTAGGCAAATTCGTCATTGTGTTTATGAATAATGTATTGGTGAACTCCAAGAGCAAAGAAGATTCACGAACAGAACTACGCTATGCACGACCTTGAACTAGGAGCTGTAATATTTACACTCAAAAGTGGAGACACTACCTGCGCGGAACCAAGTTTACTATCTTCCCCGACCGTAAGAGCTTACAGCTCATAATTGAACGGAAACAGCTCAACATGAGGCAACGATGTTGGATGGAATTGCTTAATGATTGTAGTTGTCCGTACGAAACTCACATCATAGATCCGCAAAGCACAATGAGAGGTCGTGAAACAAGGGAACGTTGATGTTGAATTTATCAAAGGAATGGATAAGAAACTTGACATCAAAGAGGACGGAACACGATATTTTACTAACCGAATCTGGGTACCGAAGTTTGGTGGATTGAGAGAACTAGTGTTGGAGAAAGCACACAAGTCAATATACTCAATTCATCCTGGATCAGATAAAATGTACCAAGATTTGAAGGTGTTTTATTGGTGGCCAAAGTTAAGAGCTGACATTACTGCCTATGTTGGAAATTGTTTGACTTGCACTAAGGTCAAGGCTGAACATCAGAAGCCATCAGGGCTACTGACCCGACCATAGATTCCCCAGTGGAAATGAGAATGCATAACAATGGACTTCATCACAAAATTGCCAAGAACCGTAGGAGAATATGACACCATTGAGTTGTCAAAGATCATTTCACTAAGTCTACACACTTCCTACTGATAAGAGAAACCGATAAGATGGAAAAGCTGGCTCAAGTTTACATTAAGGAAGTCGTCTCTAGGCATGGAGTGCTTATATCTATTGTGTCCGATCGTGACAGAAGATTTACTTCTAGATTCTGGCAGACATTACAGAAGGCTATGGGAACTCGTCTAGATATGAGTACATCATATCACCCCAGACAGATGGCTAAAGTGAGCGGAAAATTCAAACTCTTGAGGACATGTTGCGAGCATTAAAGTTGCACCTTTCGAAGCATTGTATAGAAGGAAATGTAGATCTCCCATGTGTTGGAGCGAGTTGGGAGATAGTAAGTCGACGAGGTCCTGAGATTATTCAGGAGTCAATAGAGAAAGTCATACAGATTCAAGAACTATTGAAAACAGCTCGTAGTCTTCAAAAGAGTTACGCCAACGTTAGACAGAAGGATTTAGAATTCCAAGTTAGCGACGAAGTCATGCTTAAAGTATCATCCTGGAAGGGTGTGGTACGGATCGGGAAATGAGGAAAATTGAGTCCGAGATATGTTAGACCCTTCGAGATAAGAGAAATATTTGGGCCAGTGGCTTACAGATTGAGATTGCCACAAGCACTCAGGGGAATACATGATACTTCCCATGTGTCCAACCTGAAGAAATGCCTAGCCGACAAGGATTTGGTTATTCCCTTAGAGGAACGGCATATCAATGAGAAACTTCATTTCATTGAGGAACCTATCGAAATCATGGACTGTGAGGTCAAGCAGTTGAAACTAAATAGAATTTCCCATCATTAAGGTTCGGTGGAACGCTAGAAGAGAACCAGAGTTCACGCGGGAGCGTGAAGATCAAATGAGACTGAAGTACCCGTAACTGTTTTCAGAAAGAACTACATCAGGGAATGTTCACTAAAATTTCGGGATGAAATTTTCAATAACAGGTGGGTAATGTAACAGCCCTGCTTTTTCCGTTACTTCTGTTAACTGTCTGTTAGTTGAGACCAAGACAAGGTTAGATATTCCACTCACACCTTCGCCGGTATCGCTCTCACATGGTGGAATTCGTATGTACAATCAGTGGGTATCCGCCAATGGGGCTTTGCCTCATTGGTCACCATGTTAACATGGTGTTCGAGGAGACCAAGGGTTCGTGTCTCGGGGGGGGGGGGGGGGGGGGGATTTTCGTGAATTAACTCTAACCACTAACATTGCCTTTCAAAAAAAAAAAAAAAAAAAAAAAAAAAAAAAAAAAACAATCAGTGGGTATCCACGAAGCCCACGCTCTCTCTTGGGCCGACTTAAGATGAAAGATGATCACCGAATATTTTCCTCGCGAAGAAACCCTAAGGCTCGAACAAGAGCTAAGAGCTCTGAAAGCGGTCGGGAACGACCTTAAGGCCTATAATCAACAATTCTCCGAACTTGCTTTGATGTGCCCAAATCTTGTGAACCCCGAATCTTTAAGGGTTGAACTTTACATGGACGGTCTCCCCAAGAGCATCAAACAAGGAGTAATGTCATCCAAACCTGCTAACCACCAAGAGGCTTTGAATATGGCCCGTCAATTGATTGAAACAGTGGACGAGATTGAAGTGCCGGCACCTAAAGCCGAGGATAAGTCGGGTTACAACAAAAGAAAATGGGAAGCCCCCCAATCAAGCAATTACAACAACCTCGCCAAGAAGCCCTTCATCCCCAACGGCAAGAAAGGTTATACCGGACACCTACCGTATTGTAACGAGTGCTACAAACATCATTTAGGCGAATGTGGCAAACCATTTTGCTTGAAGTGTCAAAGAAGTGTCCATGTAGCCCACGATTGTAGGAATACCGCTCCCGTCGCTCAAAAGGAGCCCAATGCACCCAAGACGGGTGTTTGTTTTGAATGTGGCCAACCGGGTCATTTTAGGAGTGCGTGCCCAAATAAGAAAATCAACCCCAACACTCGCCGTTGAACTTCCAACATCGACACCTAGGATGCCCGAGACGACGATGGACTAGTCACGGGTACGTTTCTTCACAACCAACCGTATATTTCATACTTATTCAATTCGGTTACAGCTAGACGTTTTATAATCAAGACTTTGACTCGTACCCTTTGCACTCCACCTTTTCCCCTAGACCCTACTTAGGCAATTTAAGTGACCGATGGAAATATTGTGTGCCTATAAATTTTATCGGAGGGGATACGTTAAGAATTTCGACTTGACACCTATAGAACTAAGGAGCTCAAAACCTATTCATTAAGGAGAAACTATTTTCCCCTACAATTGTGTTTAGATGATTTCTAACTAAGTAATTTTCGGTTGGAAACCGATACCCTCTTCCTTGTATCCATGACCTCATGAGTTTTGCATGAATCCCGGGTGCGTCCTAAAACGACATCCGTTCCGGTGACGATGTCTCCTAAGCCATTTTTGAACTCGCAACGTTAGTTGTAAATCTATCTTAGTACCATTCTAGGACTCCGTCCGTATTCATGAACCTCCTAAACCGCATATGCAAACTTATCTAGACAAATCCGTTATCATATTTATTGATGATATCTTAACCTATTCAAGTGAAGAAGGAAAACGAACAACTTTACCGTCTTACGCTCGAACTGTTGAGAAATGAGCAACTCTATACCAAATTCTCCGAGTGGGAATTTTTGTTGAACAAAGTCCAATTTTCTAGACCATGATGCTAATGGTCGAGGCATTACAACCAATCTCGAAATCAAGCCACACGTAATCAGGGAACTCTCCCAACTCAGACTTATACTCATAAAATCTTAGATCTCACCGGTTGTTACCAAAGATTCAATTTCGACTTTTCCTCGTGATGCTTGTTCTTTACCCTCGATAACTCATTAAGGTAGAAATCTAAACCTCTACGTACCCGAATCTTGAACGTGATTATTCACACCAACCTTGCTAGCTTAATTCGTATAGCACCAGATGGAACTCAAATATGGAAATAATTCTACTTGAACGCCTGAAAGGCATACTTTCTCGACTCGAAATAAAGGAAAACTAAAAATCGTTATTTAGCACGAAAAATTTGAATACTTAATATTGGATCCGATCAATTTTCTCGTCATCACGTACCACATTACATACCTCTGTTATTTCACCGTTACCGTCTAATATTACTGGAACTTAAGACAACCCATGATCCAAGGATACTTCACTCTTCTTTGACTTAACGTCCTTGTGTTTCTGATAATCGGTCAACTACTATTCAACCCCGAACTATAAAACTACGTGTACTATCTTGTTTCTTTTTCAAACCTCAACTTTTGACAACTAGATACACGATATGGCAACCTCGAGATGTAAACTCACTCTACTCTAAGTTCTCATTTCACTTACATCTTCATCGCTCGCACCCCCGTATGAGGAAACTCCTTGTAACATTTCTCAATGGATAGAGAAACTCTTCATATTACATTAGTATTCGCCACGAGGGTGAATAGTCCTAACGAACATTTTTGAACCCTAACTAACTTGTTCAAACATATCTTACGGAATTCTTTTCCAATACGGTGTACCATTGCCAATTACCTCGGATCAAAATACTCGTATCGCTTCTAGTTTCGCAAGAGACCTTGGGAACCCGCTTAGACATATGTACCGCGTATCTTCCACAAACCGACGAACTGAACAAACGAACGAATTACATCATGGAAGGACATGTTTCAAACTTGTATGGTCGCTTTTAGTTGATTTCTCCCACTACGGTTACCATTCGTGTACTAACGCCGCACTTCCGAAACCCTATAGGACCGCAAATGTCATACCCCTATTCGTTGGACCAACGCATGTGGCAAGCAAACACCGAAATCTGAACTTCATCAAGAAACAACAATTGAGATCATTCAAGTCCGAGAAGGGCTCGAGACGACCCGTAGTTGCCATAAGAGTTATACCAAACTTAGATGAAAACCTCACAAAGTCCCAGTGTGTGACCACGTAATATTGAGAAACTACACCTTGGAAAGGTGTAATCCATTTGGGAAATCGAGGAAGGTTATATCCGCAATATTGATCCTTTTGAAACCTTGGGGCGCATTGGAACCGCTCCCTACCGTTTAGAGCTGCCGACTCAATTAAGTTTCCGTTTACCTTACATTTCGTGTAACAACTTAGAAACGTGTCCTGCGGAACAGGAATGTGCAATCCTTCTAGATGCACCAAACATTGATGACAAACTCTCCTTCATGGGAAAACTGGTTGAAATCATGGATCGTGAACCCAAACCTCAACACTACGTAACACCCCGACTATCCGAATTCGTGGAATGTCCAAGAAAGTGCCTTCACTCCTTCGTAGAGTTACAACACTAGGTCTCGAGTAAGAGACGTCGATTATTACTTCCAACTAAATTTCGGGACGAAATTTCTTTTGAGGTGTGGATAATGTAACATCCCGCGTTTTTTCGTTAAATTATTTTTAACGCCGTCTTTTATTTTATTTTATATCCTCGGTATCTCGATTCGTATCCTCCATTAGCTACATTCTTACAATATTTTCGTTATTGGATTATAACGTCTCCCGTACTCTCGTGTAACTTAAAATAATTCGTTTGGTTAATTCCCGCACCCGATTACAAACTAGAGGGACTAGACTTGTCAAAAGACCAAACCTTTGACTAGGTCAAAGTGGTCAAACCACCTCCTCCATTCAATATCCTCTCCATTTTCTCTTTTTCTTTAATACTTCCCTATTTTTCTTAAATTCTCCATTACAAAGATTCATCATCCATTCATGATCTAGCAAACTTCAATCAAAACAAAATACATATTTGGAATCCTCTCTTCATCCTCTTCAATTTGATACCAACTTCATCTCATTTGGGTAACTTTCTAAAATCACTAATTTTATGTGTTCTTGAGATTTTTGAGTTATAAAGTTGTTAATTAGTGTCTATGGCTCATTGTGATGTCGTGTATGTAATTTGTATGCTCGATTTGTTGTTTTTGGTGTAACTAGCTTGAATATGAAAAATGCTTGCTTAATCTTGTGTTTTGGATGCTCATATGTTGTTAGATTGTTAAAGTCCATGTTTTAATTGTGTTACTAGTATCATTAGCTTCGTTTTGGTGTATAGGTTGATTAAGAAAACTTCAAGAACATGATTAGTGATTTTGTGAACTTGGATTAGGATTTGATAAGCTTTATATGAACTTTTGGTGCATCAAATGCTATGAATTGTTGTTGATAAGTGTTTGGTTGCAATGTGTGCTTGATTACCTTCAAAACGGCATATCATACATGTAAATTGGTTGCCCGAATCATGAAATGCGTTTTTAGAACTTGAAACTTTGATTATGAACGTTTAATGCGGTTTTGGGTTGTTGTAAGTGTTGAATTGCTTGATGAAATGTGTCTAGGTGTTTTCCTCGTCAAATTACCTTTCCGATGATATAAGATACATGTTCTAATTGTTTGCGGATCATAAGATGTGGTTATTTGGTTTTAGCTCGTGCATACTTGTGAAAAACAGAAAAGTGTCTGCCCAGATGGTGGCACGGCGCGCCCCATCCCCGCGCGGCGCGCGGATTAGCCTGGCCAGATTCTGCTTCATTTGGCACATTTCACGCGAAATGTTTGACTAGCTACCGACCTCCGATTCACATGAAACTTGTTCTAATATACTTATATATGAATAATTAGCATAGAAAAATAGTCCGAGACCCGACCCGAACATGTTGACTTTTCGTTGACTTTGACCGACCAAAGTTTGACTTTTTGTCAAACTTAACCAATTGATTATGCAATCTTTCTAACTTGTTTCTATACATGTATCTTGCATGAAACTTGACTATTTGCTTCACATGCTTCATAATCGAGTCGTGTTGAGCCATAGGACTAATTGAGCAACTTTGACCCTTCGTGACTATCGTTATTGATACAACCTATTTGTTTAGGTCGAGACTAGCGTTGTCCTTTGCTCACATTATTTGTTGAAGTACTTATTTACTCTTGCAATCAAAGGTGAGATCATAGTCCCACTTTTTTTTAAATCACTTTTATTCTTTACATCGTGGGCTGAGAAACACATACATTTCATACTTATATACTTTTCATGCTTTTACATTGTGAACAAATACGAATACAAAGATGCATACGAGTTTGAACAAAAGTCCTCAATCCAATTATCATTAGTTCCACTTGCAGGGTGTAAGTGTAAGCGTGTAATTATGTTGTGTGGCCATACGGGTTTAACAAACCCTCATTCAGACGGTTCGCTACCGTTAGTGAATGAAATATAATTTCAACAATGTATAGTGTAAGTTCTAACACTAAATTCAAAAATTCAGAGGGAAGATTCAGTTAAGCCTTGATAATTGGGTGCTCGTGATAAAAATACTATTTTGGAATGTGAACGATTTTGGTTAAGCAATTCATAAAGAACCTTGTGGTTCAATACATTTTACTTACTAAACCTATGATTTCACCAATGTTTTCGTTGACAGATTCTTCTATGTTTTTCTCAGGTTTTGAATGCTTAAGTGATACATGCTTCCGCACTCTTTTGATACTTGCTTGTAGTATACATGCATATTTGGAGCATCTTTTTGGCTACTTTTAAATTGTGTCGCATAAGTTTCAATTGTACGTTTAACATTGTAATGTAACTAGCCGTCGAACTTCTTTTGTAAACTTGAAACACCCTTTTACATTGAAATGAATGCGACATATTTTGGTCAAACGTTGTCTTAAAGACTTATGACCATGTAATGGGACCTACGTAGTCGACGCCGTCACTTGACGATTTGTCGGGGTCGCTACATGCTGTAAATTAGTGATCAAAACAGCCCCAAGATCGACTTGCTTTTGCTACGTTTCTTGCTGTTCTTGCGAGCCAAAATAGACCCAAAAACCCATCTGTTAGGTCGTGTTTGCTGCTGGAATTCTGTTTCCTGTTTTGGTTCATATTCATCATTTTCTTGATCTTAATCTTGTTAAGGTATACCTAAACCATAATGTTAATCATACTTATAATTTGTTTTAGTTATTATGTTTTAAATTATGAATGATGCATGAATAATTATAAAGATATGAAGCTGGTTAAGTTGATAAAGGTTATGAATAATAATTATGATTAATGATTATGATATAGGTTATGAGTTAAACTAGATAATTAAAGGTTTATAATTATGATTAAAGAGATTAAGTTGGTGAATATGATTAAGTATTGTGGTTAAAAAGATTAAAAACTTGAATATGTTTAGTAAATAAATAGTTATAATTTTATGTGATATTGATTAATGAATAATGATAATAATACATGCATGCATGCATGCATGCATGCATGCATGCATGCGTACGTATGTACATGTATATATTGTAGGTATATGCTTATGTATATATGTATATATACATACGTGTATATGTATTTGTATATATGTATGTATATGTACGCGTGTGTGTATGTATGAGTATGTATGTGTAGGTATATAAGGTTAGTAAAACATAAAAAGAAAAGTAATATAATTATGTATATGTATTGTGTATATGAATATATGTAAAAATAATTGGTGATTATAAAGGTTGATAAGTACTTGTATGTATATATATGTACCATCTTTACACTTATGTATATGTAATACATATATAATAAATACACATAATATAGGTATAAACATATACATGTAATACAAGAATAAGATATATATATATATATATATATATATATATATATATATATATATATATATATATATATATATATATACATACATGATCCATATACATATACTCTTTATTATATTATAGTTGTGAACTAGTATGTGTTATTATAATAAAGAGTATATGTATAGGTATCATGTATGTATGTATGTATATATATATATATATATATATATATGTATATATATATATATATAAATATATATGTATATATAACACATGTATAACTAATATATATATATATATATATATATATATATATATATATATATATATATATATATATATATATATATATATATATATATATAACTATATAACACATGTATAACTATAATATATGTACAAAAACATGATAAACTTCTATAATGAAGGTTGATTAATTAAAGGATAATGATATTATTACTATAACTTATAAACCTATCTATATGGTAACACCTTAATTACACTAAGTTATATTATCACCTATATATGTAATTATTAAGTACATTAATAATTCCTTGTGTGTATACACCTATAACGTGAAGGTAATAATTAAAAGATAATGTACGATTTAGACGAACTTCACCGCTACTCACGGTCGTAAGTGAATGATGTCCAGGTTGCCATTTATGGGGGTAGCTTGTGGATCTCGAAATTAGAAACTTTTGAGAAATATGAACTTTTCTATTAGACATTAACTAACCGAACGTTATATCTCTATGTTGAGATCTCCGATTACTTACTCTGTTCATACTTCTTGCGTGGAATAACTTCTACTAAGGTGAACTTCATAGCCTCACTTTTTAACTTTCTTATTTACTTAATTTAAACTTTGGGGTGAGACACATGCTTGCTTTTAAAACTGTTTTACGCTTAGACACAAGTACTCGAAACTGTTTAACTGTTCTGCCATGCTATGTTTCATGCTAAATCCCTACTATGATATCGTTAATTGCTTAGTGTAACGCAAGCTTAGTTAATGTGAGTAGGCCTATTGAGAGCGACGTCTCTATATAGTTGACAATTGGTCAATGGATACATATTAATGATTCAATGACACGAACGTGATGTGTTTAGGGTAACTTATGTGTAGTCTCGATATCATAACTTCGGCACTTACTTTTGAACGATGTTGCTACATCAAACTTGATAACTAAATCTTGTGGTCTAAAAACTGTTATAAACCTATGCTGTTCACTCAACCATTTTTGGTTGACACTTTAAGCATGTTTTGTCACATGTGAAGATTGCTAGAGATTGTTTGCTATTTGGACTTTGCTGCTTTGGAGTCCACATTTTAGTTTATTACATTAAAACTTTTATATTTACATTTACATTTTGGGATTTCATTTGTAATGACAATTTATTTCCGCTGCTTTAAAATACATTGGTTTTTAATAAAACGTCTCATTTAGAGTCGTTCTCGCTTTACACTTGTGTTATGATATTGGTTAGTCACATATGACCCCCGGTCCCATTTAGGAGGTGTGACACGCGCGATTCTGACACGCGTTTCTGACCTGCCTTTTTGAGGCGTGTTTTCAACTCGCTTTTTTGACGCACTTTTTTCAAGGGGCATTTTTCAATGCGCGTCGATCGTGGCATTTTTTCAACTCGCGATCTCGAGGCACGATTTTGACGCCTATTGAAATGTTTCCATTTTCGATCATGTCTTTGGGAATTACTTTATATGGGAAATCCACGCATTGAAAAAATGCCTCGAAAACGCGCATCGAAAAACACGCATCGAAAAACATGCGTTAAAAACGCGTGTCGGAATCGCACGTCGAAAACGTGCATCGAAATTTCGGGATTTCAAAACGTTGGTCGATAAAGGACTTGCCATATTATGCAAATTTGACACTTAACGGATAAAGTTAACAAAAGTTAACGATACCTCTCTTTTTGATTAACTTTCGAAAATACACTCCTTTTTTATAGCGAAATGAAATATGTTACTGAAAATAGGAAAACTGGTATAATATGTTATCTTTTTATAGAATTTGCCCTTTAAATTTTCCTTAGTGGGGTTTAACTTCCTCCACACTTATAAGGTGACATATAAAATCGGTGAAAATTATTCTACGAATTAGTAACGTTAACCAGTCATTAACCCTAAACAGGTTAAGACAAGTATTACATATCATTCAATAGGCAGGACTTAAAGCATATGCTAGACATGTGATGTGCATGGCTAACATCTCAATTCTTAGCATTCAATTCAATTACATGATACATATCAATCTTATGATGCGGATCAACATGCAAATAGACTGACAAATTATATAAGCCATTAAACATCAAGTAGATTAACTCAAGTTACTAGATGAAAGTCAATTATTACTTGGTTCTCATGCAATCATTAATCAAATACAACCAAACAGAGGATCATCGACTAAGCCTACCAATTTTAAATTTTATTATATAACTCAAATTCAATAAATTTATCACTAACAATGTTGTTTAACTTAGTTGCATGCAATCCAATTTAATAAGTTTGATTGACTAGATCTAAACAAGTAGCATGGATCTAAACAAGTAGCCGGGGGGCTTCCCTTGATGATGACTTTTTCTCCACTCAAACCTTAATCATTATGTGCAAGAAAACGCGTTTTAGGTCCAATTCGGTGGTTTCCGATGTCAAACCGGCGGCTTCACTTCAGATCTTAGCTTGCAGGCCAAGAAAAACTTGCTCGGAAAAATGTTGACTTTTTGACTTGAAACCGGTGACTTCCCTTTAACAAATCTGACGGCTTCCTCTGTTTTGTTGTAGATTTTTGTCTTGCAATCGTTTTGACAGGTGGCTCGTCAAAAACGGAGTCCGAATACTCAAGATATGGCCAAAACGGTGACAGCATGTAGATTTTCAGCATTTCATCAATACTTAGCTCCTTTTTGCTGTTTTTATTGTCCTGTTTTAATAAATTTCTCAAACAAAAAATTTAAAATATATTTTTATTGATTTTATCCATTTTTGTATGTTAAAGTACTTAAAATGATTTTTGTATGTTAAAGTACTTAAAATGACTTTAAAATGCTAAAATAACTCCTTAAAATATGTCTAAAAATATGTATAATTTAGGAGTTATCAACATGTCTCCTCCACATCCAATGATACCATATCCTTTCATTAGCTGGAAGCAATTGAGTGCCAATGTAAGTAAAGCTTTCACTCCTTGGAATCTCGCTGATGCGAGACATTCACTTCAATAAAAGTGTTTCTCAACGTGAGGAAATCATGTTCAACTCCCAATTGTAGTCATTTTTCCCGATTCTTGTTGAATTTGAACTAGGAATTAATTATTGAACTTGATGTTGTTGAATCAGAAGTTAAAGTTTCATTTGCATTTGAGGTTTGTGTTGTTAGCTCAGAAGAATTTGATAGATTTTCTGTTGGAGTAGCTTCTTCTTTAAAATGTTCAAAGATATCATCTGTATTCGGACTTTCATATTGACCTTTACCACCCTCATCTGTAGAATCCTCTTCATCATCACTTTGTATCATAGGTTCAGGATTCTCTTCATCAACAATCTCCACATCATCAGGGATTGCAGATAATAAAGACAGTGTATTGAGTGCAACAAACCCATCATCATCATCATCAATTTCTTCTAGATAGAAGTCACCTAAGTTCAAATATTCATTAATCAGTCCACTAACAAATTCATTCATAGTTTGTTCAACTATCAAAATAGGCACCTGATCAGACTGTTCATTCTCAATAAGCTCTTCATGAGTTTGTATCATCTCAGGTTCAATTGTAACCTCCTTCACAGTTAAAATTGAAACAGACCTCTCACCACCATCCCCCATGCATCACAATAAACTCTCCATCTACTCCTGTATCCCCTTTAGGACTATTTTGAGGATCAGAATTGTCATGTTCATCATCTTTATGAGGGATTCATGGTAGAGAGCAAGAAGTAAGTGGATATCGCAATCGAGTGCGAAAAATAGATTGAAGTGAAGTACGTCAGATACCATCAAGATTTGGATTTGCAAACATACGACTGAAGTACACTTGCTCCAAAGCATCATAATAATTTGATGAATGTGGGGTTGATGGCAGAAAGATAATGCTTGGAACCGCTGCTGATGTTGTCGGTGATGCCGGCGAAAGTGTTTGAGTTACCATGAGGGCAGGTGAGGGATTTGTGGAAATTTGTAGGTATGTAGGTTGCTACTTACTACTAGTCAAATTTTCCCCTTTTGATGGAGGTTGACTAACAACCGAAGTTGTATTCAGTGAGGAACTTTTCAGGTCGTTCAGCTCCATGATATATGTCTCATGGGACTCTGACAATATAGAAGAACTACCTGTCGTTTGATTTCTCGCAGGAATATTAATATTCCCGACTCCTGAAGTCATTGATGTATCATGTGGTAACACATCTCTTTCCGTTACAGATTTAACACTTTGATCCTGAATTTCAAGATCAAGATGAGAAGTGGTTTGGTCCAATGAATCAATTGCTTGGTCCAAAGGATCAGTCTACCAGAAGTCTGATAAATTTCCCGTAGGAATGTCATATTGCTATTCCGTAGTATGCGACAGATCTCCCTCACCGAGATATGTCGGACCTCTAGGCCCTGTTTAATGTTGAGGCTCTACAACGTCTCTTGGACGAAGTATATCAAGAGGATTTCCAGCCGATACGAAGGGTGCATTTTCAAGGTTTTCGGCTTCCCTTCGGCCGTTCTGGACTTCAATGACTGAGTTTCCTCAATAGATTGAGTGTGTGAAGACTTTACTTCTTTGGAAGACTTTACTTCTTTCGAAGATGTAGAAACATCTTTTTGAGTGGGATTTATTCTTAAATCCTGATTAAGTTGGATGGGCTTGTTGGCCTTTTTACCATCCATGCGTTTAGCTCTCTTGCCTACCAAAACTTGCGTCTCATTTAGTGTAGGGCTTACTGTTATTATTAGAATTGATACAGAGATCGGTGACAGTGCCCTAGAATGCTCTAAGTCTTGATCCGTATCAATAACAGTGTCAGCTAGGTTTTGAATGATAGGAGTTGAAATCCTAGACTTAATTATTCGAGTTGGTGGTGTCCGAATCATCTCATCAGGTTTGTATCGCATCTTCTTCTTCGATGGTTCGGGAGATGATTCAGTTGCTGATGTGTCGTTGCCACTATCCTCAGGTGTTAATATGGTAGGTGTAACCTGAGTTGGACTAGGCTTACTGATCCTCAAGGTTGTGATGTCCTGATAACCGTATGTCATTTGAGGTTTCCCTTAGGTGAAGTTTAAGCTAGTCCGGGTTGGATTCTAGATTCTTTTCTAACCTTTTGGGTTAGAATCGCGGGTGGTTCAACATGTACTTGTTGTGCCCAGTTCGGTAGAAGTAAACCGACAGCTTCAAGGTAAGTATCTATTCGTGTATCCCATGGATCAAGTATCCTCAACAACCATTCTGGTATTGTAGCAGTGAATCTGTTGTAAGGTACGTTAGGTGTATTCATTTTCACCACAAAAAAGACCACCATTGGAAGTCCATGAGTAGAAGGGATTGGTATATTGGCATTCCTGCAAGTGGTTAGTGCATCATTTATACATAAATAATAAAACCTTTCATAAGGAATATACTTGGTTTGTGGCTTGTCCACTTGGAATTGAACCAGATCCCATATAAGCTCTCCGAAGTCAGCATTTTGAACCCTCACATAAGAGTAGAAATAACTTCTACATCTAGATTGTCATTCTATCTAAACCCCTTGGTGTCATCAATAAACACCTGTTGATAATAGAGAAGACCACATACCACCTATAGTGAAGGAACTTCTTCTAGAAGAACCTTAAGGCAATATTCCTATCACCACTATACCCCAAATCAAAGATTGAATTTAGCATTGCAGAATTTGATGGAAATGCTGGCGGATTGTTAACAACTGAAAGGTTGAAGATCCTTTTGAAGTCAGCCTTAGTGATTATCCTCCTTCCTTAAACACCCCTTAGATTAAAAGAGAAATGAGCATGTTCTCCTTGAGGATTTGCTGGTGAAGGAAGAGTTTCCTCAACATATCTAATAGAACGATTGAGGATTCTCATATCTTCCTCTGACGCACTCACAATGTAGTTTAAAGCAACCTAGAACTGATGTATTTCTAGTATGGCCAACCAATAGTTTCCTGGGATGTTTATTGTAGTGGTGATGAAGTGATTGTTCGCCATTTGATGCTTGATAAGAATATAAGACCACAAGATGTTATGAATTAACAATGTCTTTATTCTTATTTTCTTTAAAGTTCTTTGTATGATTTTTAAAATTTACAAGTGTTTATGGATTTTCTTAGTTTTAAAAAATTTTATACCAAAATATACACAAGTATACATAAATCATGAAGTCTAATTATCCTTATGTAATCTTGACTAATTGACTTATCCTCTCAATAATCATGTAATGATCATACAAGATTCGGGCATTCAAGATTTATTAAAAACATAATCTAAATCAAATAGCACTTTGCAATCATTCATGAAAATATCAGATTCGATTATGTGAGATTCTGACTTTTAGGTCTAATTAGGACACTCCATTAATTAACACTTCAAAATCATTAATTAGATTCGCATGCATGAGATTCTGATACAAGAAATATGAATAATGTGTTGAAACCTAAACAATTTATCAAATTTGGACATATGAGATTCTTACATGTTCAAGTTATTCGCACAATTCATTATCATTATACGCTTGTAATTATCATTTTAATCTAATCATGTTGTCATTCAAACCACTATCAGATTAGCATACAATCAAAAGATGAATAAATTCACATACTTGACTCAGGATAAGATTCGCACACATGACTCATCAGAATCGCATTCAACAAAGTCATTAAAAACTCTTATTGATCATGCAACCTAAGTCGTATATATGCTAGATCCACTTATCAGTCATCTATTAAACATAATCAATCAACATTAATGTGTACAAATCTGTTCAAGTGTTCAATTTGAATACTTGCATAAGATTTGCATGATTCAAAATTAGGTTCTGTTTGTTAATTGATCATGAATAAAAAGATATATCTAGTTTTGATTAAGCATGAATGGTTCAGATCTATTCATATTTATGAAAAACTTCATTAAAATCGAATTTTATCAAGATTTTGTATTATAGTTTTACTCAGATTCGCAAGTTGTATCAGATTCGGATGCTTTCAGCCAAGAGAATATTGAAAAAGGTGAAGTGTTTGACTTTTTGACTTCAATATTTATAGTCCAAATCTGATGTTCAAATTGGGTCGTGCTAATCTCTCACTTAATGGGCTTTTCAACTGAATGTTCAGTTTATTGAGTCCATTATTCATTTTCCAATCAAACTTTGAAACATTCGAATGTATAAAATCACAAGTTTTTCTTTTTCCATTAAAAATATGATTGAGAGAATCTGAGTTTTGACAAAGTCCGAATTTCAACTGTTTGTTGTCAGATTCGGACAAAGGTTAAAAAATTAACATTTATTCAAGAAAAATCAAATCTTTTTTATTTTAAATCTTTTCCAATTTTTAAGATTTTCAAAAATGAAATTTGTACTTATTAAATTTGAACAACGTACAAATTTTCAGCGATACCAAATGTTGAACGTGTTGCATACTGAGATGTATACAAGCTAAAGTGAATTTTAGCAATTAAAACGCAAGTTTTTATGTTTTCACTTTTCCAAAAATTAATTTCAAAAAATCTTGAATCAAGATTAGATATCAATCAGTTTCCTCCCCCAACAGAACTATTAAATTCATATTAAAGGAGAAACCATATATTAAAAAACTCCCCTTACAAGAATACTATCTAAAGCATTTGATGGTCAGTAGCTCCTACTAGAATGTATATACTCCCCCTAAACTCAAGATGCATATAGAAGAAACAAATTGTATGAAAGAAGTCAAGAACTATACTCTACCTTGCACATATGTTGCATCAAGAACTTTAGGCTAACCTCATCTAAAGGTTTAGTGAACATGTCGGATAATTGTACTTTAGTAGAAACAAAGTGAAAGGACCCGTTCATATACATTATAAACGATTCACAATAGTTGATTATATCGCAAGGTATTTGACCTCTATATGATACATTTTACAAACATTGCATTCGTTTTTAAAAGACAAACTTTATTTACAATGAAAGTTGACGGCATGCACACCATTTCATAATACATCTAACTATAATTGACATAATAATAATCTTGATGAACTCAATGACTCGAATGCACCGTCTTTCAAAATATGCCATGAATGACTCCAAGTAATATCCTTAAAATAAGCTAATGCACAGCGGAAGATTTCTTTAATACCTGAGAATAAACATGCTTTAAAGTGTCAACCAAAAGGTTGGTGAGTTCATAGGTTTATCATAACAATCATTTCAATATATTAATAGACCACAAGATTTTCGTTTATAAATATATGTACACTCGCAAGTGTATAAAAGTATTCTATAAGTTGTAGGCACCCGGTAACAAGCCTTAACGTTCATGTTTTACCCTCTGAAGTACACCAGATCAGGTGTGTTTAAAATAACCTCGAAGTACTAAAGCATCCCATAGTCAGGATGGGGTTTGTCAGGCCCAATAGATCTATCTTTAGGATTCGCGCCTACCGTACATAGACAAGTAGTTTTATGTTACCAAGCTAAGGGTATATTTCTGGTTTAAACCCACGTAGAATTAGTTTTAGTACTTGTGCCTATTTCGTAAAACATTTATAAAAACAGCGCATGTATTCTCAGTCCCAAAAATATATATAAAAGGGAGCAAATGAAACTCACCATACTGTATTTTGTAGTAAAAATACATATAACGTCATTTAACAAGTGCAAGGTTGGCCTCGGATTCACGAACCTATATTAATTATATATATTTATATGTTGGTCATTATTTGTCTAACAATTTTTGGTCAAGTCATAGTGTACCACAATCCTAATGCTCGAGACTAATATGAAAAAGTCAACAAAAGTCAACTTGGCCCAAAATGACTTCTAAAATTTATACGTGTTTATTATATAACTTAACTATAGTCATTTTATATATTTAAATATATTTATTAGATTTTATAATAATAAAAGTCATTTATTAATAACAATTTATATTAACATTTATATATGATAAAATATACTTTTATATATCTTAAGTAGTAAAATTTATAAAGTTCACTTAATATCGTAAAACTATAGTGGTAAGTATTATTAATGTAATTATATTACGCGTGGTGAAAAATATCTTTGTATCGCCTATTTATTTGATAAAATAATATTGATCATAATAATAATAAGTAAAAGTTGTATTATTTTGTAATAATAATTATTATTATTCTATAAAAAAAATAACAATATTTATATTTACTAAAAATGTTATTATGATAAAATGATAATACTAACATAGTAGTAATAATGATATTTTATAATAACAATGATATTTCTATTAAAATAATAACGACGATAGTAATAATAATCATTTTAACAATAATACTAAAATTCAGTTGACTATAACTTCTAATCCGTTCATCGAAACCATTCGATATCTAAATGAAAAGTTCTTAATTTTTCGCTAGCTTTCCAATGACATGCATATCATATACCCTATCTCAGTAGCATATGTATCTAATTCAGGATTCAACAAACCTATCTAAGGACAATATCGAATGTACAAGCATGCATAATCCTATATACTCGAGCACTAGTCAGGGATACACTATGGATATATAAAAGTTAAGTTATGAGTGATCACGTATCAATATTGAGATTCAATATTGCAGAAAAGTACGTAGACGCAACGGAGATGATAAACACTAGATTGACCTCAAAAGCATACCTATGAACCATACCCATCACCTCCATAGCTATAACCCATAATTTCCTTAGCTTCGACTCATTCAAAAAAACTATTTTGAAATCACTCGGACATCACTCCGTCGTAATATTTTATGTATACTAATAATATCTTGAAATTATACAGAGCATATATATATATATATATATATATATATATATATATATATATATATATATATATATATATATATATATATATATATATATATATCGATTGAGAGAGTTTAGAGAAATATATTTTCAAGTTTCTATGAAATAATGAAATCTATTGAATTTTATTTATAATAGATTTTTGAATTATTAAAGTATGAATTATTAAAGTGAATTATTAAAGTATGAATTATTAAAGTGAATTATTAAAGTTAAAGTAAAGTAAAAGTAAAGTAAAGGTAAAGTTAAAGTATAGTAAAAGTATAAAAACTATGTATGTATAATACGCGTATAAATATATATAATATTAATTTAAATCGTTATATATATTTAATGAAATAAAATATAAATATCGTTATATTTATTATACTGGTTAAGTAATGAGTTGTCAAAAGTGGTTCTAGATATTTATAAAAGTTATATACGTTTTAATAATAAAGTTCTTTTTAAACTGAAAACGTTTTTATACGTTTGAAAATAGATTAATAGAATATTATGGAAACCAATTCTCCACTAGCTTTTGTCTAACTTTCGTAAATGACACTTTTTATTTTTATTTATAAATAGCTTTACAAATTATTCCGAATATCGTTAAGAGGAATAGATTTTCTCAAATCATAGTGGACCTCTCAACAGAGACTTGTAATCATAATTCAATGTTTCTGATAATTCAATCATTTAATATATATTTTTTTAATTTCATCGATAATCATATTGAAACAAATACGTTCATATAAAGCATTATACGTTTAAATACTTTGTTGACATTTTCAATTTATAACATATACACATATACATACATATTCATATATGTTCATTTAATGGTTCGTGAATCATTGGAATTTGGTCGAGGTTTAAATGAATGTATAAACATAGTTTAAAATCCTTGAGATTTAACTTTACAAACATTTCTTATCGTGTCAGAATAATATAAAGATAAAGTTTAAATTTAGTCGAAAATTTCGGGTCGTCACAGTACCTACCCGTTAAAGAAATTTCGTCCCCGAAATTTGATAGAGGTCGTTATGGCTAACAATGAGAATGTTATTATGACGATTATGAAGTTTTATCATGTCTAAGAAGTATGGATAAAATAATTCAATTACTCGAAGCGTATGAGGGAAGTTATCGTAAATGAAGGAAATAAGATTATAGTGATTCGTCATATCTTTTGACATCATCACAATTGATCACCAAATTTAAAGAAAAACTTTGTAATCTATGTTGGATTTGATGCTTCGGTGATTAAGGAGATTATGATTCTCTTCGAATTAATACGATAATCCATCTTGATTTCTCTGTCGGGTATTTCACTATAAATCCACCTCCTTCGTTTCCTTACAACTCACACCTTCTATTCTTTCTCCCTCAACTCATATTTTAAAGTATTTGTCAATATGCTTCATCCAGTACTGATTCTCGATATACTCCTCACTTTCATATCTGTCGTTCTTCTTTTTCATCTGCCTCCAGAAGAATCTATTTACTTCTACTATACTCTCGATTTTATAGTGTTTTTAGTTCTTCCGTGTCTTTATATTGCTATATGCATCGATATATACGGTTTACAATTTTTGGGTGGTTGTTGAGTTTTATATCTTCCCTTATATTTCAAAGCCCCTGCTTTTGTCTTCTCTAATCATTGACATCTACAGTTAATGCTCCCTTTTATTTGCTGCGATTTATACTCCAATTTCTATTTTGGAGTTTTGTCCTTTCGTTTCTTCTTCTTGCAATTAAGAAACTTTTGTAATAGTCCAGTATTCGCAGATATGAATTTCAGAATGAACATAGTTAATGTTCTAAGAAGGAAATGGTAATGGCACGATCTTGATTTGTTAATTTACCAGAATACCCTAAAAAGACCGAATCATCAAGAAAATATATTCTTGATATTTTTAGAGATTAAATAGAATACAAGAGTCGTGTAACATGGAACATGATGACGGCAAGGTCTGTGAATCGTCATGTCCCATTAGAAACTCAGCATGACTTACTGTAATATAATCACGTTGATCAAGTGTCATTATATTATACTAACTCATGCTTCAGTTCCCAACACTACTTCAACACATTCATAATTTAAACTCGAAAGTTTATAGAATATAGAAACTAATAGTTTCTTATATGATGTAACACTGATAGCGCAAAGAGATAAATGACTTCAGGTAAAATTAGTTGTGAAAATATCTTCAGAAATATCGTGGATATTTATAATGAAAGATATGATAATATCTTAGAATTTCTAATATTGATGGATGATGATGAAGATTTGTCTGTAAAGGTTTAGAATAAAGAGTAAGGTATTCGTTAATGATTTTTGCAGGCACTGAATCATTTAGATTCTTTGAAGGCATATTTAGTCTTTGTGATTTGTCCACAGCCTCCTTCATAGTCTGTTCAATCCGTTTTCCAGTTCCAAACCTTCTCTTTTTCTCAGCTTTACCACCTTACTATTCTTTGTCATCAAAGTTTTTACTGTTAAGATCGTTTACAGTTTTTGATGCTTCGTCAGCATTTCAAGAACTAGTTTGCAGTTCAAAATATTTTTCAGAACTTCACATTCAAAGTATGTAAGTCCAGGAGATAGATGTTTTACGTACACATATAACTGTTGGCGTAGACATGCTTCAAGATTTCAAAATACTGATTACTGTTTTCCGATGATTCGTATGACAATTCTCATTACAAGATGCGAATGAGTAAATGATGTGATTTCAATGAATATAATGATTTTTCGAAAAGTCAAAGATAATTGAAGTTGTTGGTAAGTTTATTGCTAAGGTGGCGAGATATAAAAGGTCCCCAGTAACGATGACAAAAGGGCAACGTATCTATCGAGGTTATAATAAGACTAGTCCGACTGAAAAGTCGAAGTTGACTTGCTGGAGCTGTGACAAAACTGTCTACTTTGAAAAGGAATTGAAAAGTCATTTTAGCTAATAAATGCCAAAGGGTCTGACACGGATACGCGTCGAACTATGACTTTGGCTTCGAGAGCTTTTTAGGTACATAAATGTGGGTAATATGTGGTTGGATCATCATCTCGATTGTTCATTGTTTGAAGTGTCTTCGAAAACTTCGGAGAGTTTGAACACAGTTTGTAATCGTTAATATACATATGATGTTCTAACACAGTTTTGAAGTCAATGTATAGCTTTGAAAGATGTAGGAATCTAAGAGTGATGTCTTCTGTTAAATCATGACTTGGATTTTGATTTGTCAAAATCAGAATGTGTAATCAAATTTGGGTGAGAATGGTTGTTTTGATTTCTATACAAGAATGTATATTGTTGTGAGATTTTGGGAGTATAGTTGATGATTTGCTTAATCAGATTCGAAAAATGTAACATATTAATTGTGAATTTATATATCTCTCGGGTATTACCTACCCGTTAGAAAAAATTTTCACAATTAATATTTTGGTCAACAGCATTTTATTACAGTCTTTATGAAAATATATATGTGCATATTTTCTTCAGATGTAACATAGATTTAATGAGTTAATATTAAATTAAACTCATTTGATTTACGGTTGAAACTAGAACTGAATAATCCCTAAAGACTTTAGAAGTTACATAACTTTTACGGAGTATTTATTCAATAAAATTGAAATTATGAATTAATACTTCGTTATTTGTTGGTGTTTGTGGAATTCTTGTGAATTTCGCAAGGTACGAATAATGTTATTTGAAAAGTTTCGAGTACATCGACGATGAAAGTGAAAAATCAAACTTATATTTGAATAATTCATTTGATTTATTATGAATTTGGATTTATTGAATTGAGGCAGAGATTGTAGTTAATGATGGTTAAGTTGTGCACGAAGGACGTACATTATCGCATATTAGTAACATGAATTAACCGAGTAGTTAAGATTCACACATAATAGGTTAGTACGGAAATATTTATTATGGTCTAAAAATTTATATATATAAGATATACATATAAATCCTTCAGTGGAAATGAGTTAATACTTCATAACTCATTGATATGACATACTTATTGTTGATTTATAATGATGTCCACGGTGATTCTTGAACTGACGGAGTTTGTGATGTTATAGGTGATGCTGATTTTGACAACGCTGGTAGCACTGACTGTACTGGTGATGTTCATGGTACTGTTGATGCTGTTGGTAAATCAAGTCTAGCTTGTAAACCACACATCATTCTTGTCAGGGTTTCTACTCTTCCTTCTATCATTTGGGTTCACTCATCTAATTTATGGTTAGGGCTAGAATAGATAATCTCTAAGACTTTAGAGACTACATAATCGTCGCAAAATGTTTCTCCAATGAAGTTATGAATCAATACTTCATCGTTTGTTGTTGTTGGTATTCCTTGGTATCTATAGAGTGTATGTCATTGGTACTCGTGGGATATAGGTTGTGATGTTGAAGTGTGGGATGCGGATGTTACTGTTGGTGGTGGTGATGGTACTGTTGGTGTTGCTGATGGTGGTACTGGTTATGATGCTGGTGCTGCTGTTGGTGTTTGTAACCCTTGCACCATATTCTCTAAAGCCACTACTCGAGCACGAAGCTCGTTGACTTCTTCTATTACACTGGGGTGATTGTCGGTTCGGACGAGCGGATAAATAAAATCTAGAATTTGATGTAGTATATAATCATGACGAGATACTCTGGAAATGAGAGAGAAAATGGTGTTTCGGACCGGTTCACCAGTAAGTGCTTCAGGTTCATCGCCAAGAGGGCAATGTGGTAGATGGAAGGGATCACCTTCATCTTGTCTCCAATTATTGAGGAGGCTACGAACCTATCCCCAATTCATCCAGAATAGATGATGGCTAATTGGTTGATCCATTCTGGTCACACTGCTTTCGGAGCTTGAGTGGGATTCCATATCAGAATTCGAGGGACTTGAACTAATGATGAATTCCATTTCGTTCGATTGAATAAAGGATTTTTCGATATGAAATGATTTTTCGGCTATCGGGTGGTATTCTAATTACATAGAATATCTATATAGATAGCGCAAAAGATTTCGTAGATTACGAAGGAATTTACGGGATATGTCAGGCAAAGTTTACAGTAACAGATACGCTAAGATATGAATTAGCAGATACGCTAAGATATGAATTTTGTCTATACACTATTCATGCAATCAATGCAGTAAGACGTATCTAGACTAAGAATGATAAGCAGGCAATTTCTGACAAAAATGATAAGCAAAACTTTTGACATGCAGACACGGTTGAAGTTAAGGCTCACTAATGCATCCTAACGACTATCAGTTAGACACACTAATGCAGACCTGGTTCGCTAAGACCACCTCTCTGACACCAACTGAAAGGACCCGTTCATATACATTATAAACGATTCACAATAGTTGATTACATCGCGAGGTATTTGACCTCTATATGATACATTTTACAAACATTGCATTCGTTTTTAAAAGACAAACTTTCTTTACAATGAAAGTTGACGGCATGCACACCATTTCATAATACATCCAACTATAATTGACATAATAATAATCTTGATGAACTCAATGACTCGAATGCAACGTCTTTCAAAATATGCCATGAATGACTCCAAGTAATATCCTTAAAATAAGCTAATGCACAGCGGAACATTTCTTTAATACCTGAGAATAAACATGCTTTAAAGTGTCAACCAAAAGGTTGGTGAGTTCATAGGTTCATCATAACAATCATTTCAATATATTAATAGACCACAAGATTTTCGTTTATAAATATATGTACACTCGCAAGTGTATAAAAGTATTCTATAAGTTGTAGGCACCCGGTAACAAGCCTTAACGTTCATGTTTTACCCTCTGAAGTACACCAGATCAAGTGTGTTTAAAATAACCTCGAAGTACTAAAGCATCCCATAGTCAGGATGGGGTTTGTCAGGCCCAATAGATCTATCTTTAGGATTCGCGCGTACCGTACATAGACAAGTAGTTTAATGTTACCAAGCTAAGGGTATATTTCTGGTTTAAACCCACGTAGAATTAGTTTTAGTACTTGTGCCTATTTCGTAAAACATTTATAAAAACAGCGCATGTATTCTCAGTCCCAAAAATATATATAAAAGGGAGCAAATGAAACTCACCATATTGTATTTCGTAGTAAAAATACATATAACGTCATTTAAAAAGTGCAAGGTTGGCCTCGGATTCACGAACCTATATTAATTATATATATTTATATGTTGGTCAATATTTGTCTAACAATTTTTGGTCAAGTCATAGTGTACCACAATCCTAATGCTCGAGACTAATATGCAAAAGTCAACTTGACCCAAAATGACTTCTAAAATTTATACGTGTTTATTATATAACTTAACTATAGTCGTTTTATATATTTAAATATATTTATTAGATTTTATAATAATAATAAAAGTCATTTATTAATAACAATTTATATTAACGTTTATATATGATAAAATATACTTTTATATATCTTAAGTAGTAAAATTTATAAAGTTCACCTAATATCGTAAAACTATAGTGGTAAATATTATTAATGTAATTATATTACGCGTGGTGAAAAATATCTTTGTATCCCCTATTTATTTGATAAAATAATATTGATCATAATAATAATAAGTAAAAGTTGTATTAATTTGTAATAATAATAATTATTATTCTATAAAAAAAATAACAATATTTATATTTACTAAAAATGTTATTATGATAAAATAACAATACTAACATAATAGTAATAATGATATTTTATAATAACAATGATATTTCTATTAAAATAATAACGACGATAGTAATAATAATCATTTTAACAATAATACTAAAATTCAGTTGACTATAACTTCTAATCCGTTCATTGAAACCATTCGATATCTAAATGAAAAGTTCTTAATTTTTCGCTAGCTTTCCAATGACATGCATATCATATACCCTATCTCAGTAGCATATGTATCTAATTCAGGATTCAACAAACCTATCTAAGGACAATATCGAATGTACAAGCATGCATAATCCTATATACTCGAGCACTAGTCAGGGATACACTATTGATATATAAAAGTTAAGTTATGAGTGCTCACGTATCAATATTGAGATTCAATATTGCAGAAAAGTACGTAGACGCAATGGAGATGATAAACACTAGATTGACCTCACAAGCATACCTATGAACCATACCCATCACCTCCATAGCTATAACCCATAATATCCTTAGCTTCGACTCATTCAAAAAAACTATTTTGAAATCACTCGGACATCGCTCCGTCGTAATATTTTATGTATACTAATAATATCTTGAAATAATACAGAGCAAATATATATATATATATATATATATATATATATATATATATATATATATATATATATATATATATATATATATATATATATATATATATATATATATATATATATATAAATCGATTGAGAGAGTTTAGAGAAATATATTTTCAAGTTTCTATGAAATAATGAAATCTATTGAATTCTATTTATAATAGATTTTTGAATTATTAAAGTATGAATTATTAAAGTGAATTATTAAAGTATGAATTATTAAAGTGAATTATTAAAGTATGAATTATTAAAGTGAATTATTTAAGTTAAAGTAAAGTAAAAGTAAAGTAAAGGTAACGTTAAAGTATAGTAAAAGTATAAAAACTATGTATGTATAATACGCGTATAAATATATATAATATTAATTTAAATTGTTATATATATTTAATGAAATAAAATATAAATATGGTTATATTTATTATACTGGTTAAGTAATGAGTTGTCAAAAGTGGTTCTAGATATTTATAAAAGTTATATACGTTTTAATAAGTTATTTTTAAACTGAAAACGTTTTTGTACATTTGAAAATAGATTAATAGAATATTATGAAAACCAATTCTCCACTAGCTTTTGTTAAACTTTCGTAAATGACACTTTTTATTTTTATTTATAAATAGCTTTACAAATTATTCCGAATATCGTTAAGAGGAATAGATTTTCTCAAATCATAGTGGACCTCTCAACAGAGACTTGTAATCATAATTCAATGTTTCTGATAATTCAATCATTTAATATATTTTTTTTAATTTCGTCGATAATCATATTGAAACAAATACGTTCATATAAAGCATTATACGTTTAAATACTTTGTTGACATTTTCAATTTATAACATATACACATATACATACATATTCATATATGTTCATTTAATGGTTCGTGAATCATTGGAATTTGGTCGAGGTTTAAATGAATGTATAAACATAGTTTAAAATCCTTGAGATTTAACTTAACAAACATTTCTTATCGTGTCAGAATAATATAAAGATAAAGTTTAAATTTAGTCAAAAATTTCCGGGTCGTCACACAAAGTATAACTCTACATCTTCCTTTTCAACATGGTCCTTGATAAAGTGATAACGAATATTTTTGTGTTTAGTCTTAGAGTGTTGGACCAGGTTGTTAGTGATGGCAATTGCACTCTATGAATCACAATAGATTGAGGTCTTAGAAACCTTAAAGCCATAGTCTAATAATTGAGTTTTCATCCACAAAACTTGTGAACAACAGTGAGCTGTAGCAATGTACTCAGACTCAGTTGTTGATTATTAAACACAGTTTTGTTTCTTGGATGACCAACCAACCAGCTTACTACCCAACATCTGAAGTGATCCGGATGTTTTCCCTATCTACATGACAACCGCCATCGGTGTACGCAGTAAGATTGAAATCCGATCCATGAGGATGCCAAATTCCAAGGTGAGGTATACCGTATTGATAAATTCTAACCACCACTTTGAAGTGTGATTTCTTTGGGTTATACTGAAATTGAGCACAGACAGTAACAGCAAGTGTAATGTCTTTGTCTGCTGGCAGTCAAATACTTGAGAGAACCAACCATGCTTCGATAAAGAGTAATATAAAAGGGTTCCCCATTATCATCAGCATTAAGAAAAGTTCTCATTAGGTTGACATTGTTTTCAAATTAGTCATTTTGAAAACATTTTAGCATATCGTGAATGTATTTGGTTTGACTGATAAAAATTCTGTTTGGTAATTGTTTTACTTGTAATCCTAAGAAGAAACTGAGATCATTTAAGCATGCTCATTTAGAATTTGTTGGCCATTGAGTCACCAAATTCTTTGCATAGGGCCGGGGACGTGGAACCAAAAATAATATCATCAACGTAAATTTGAACTAAAAGGATGTGACTGTGATGTTTACGGATGAAGAGCGTTGTATCAGTTGTTCCACAGGAGAAGTCATTTTCCAGCAAATACTTTTTCAAGGTCTCGTACTATGCATGTGGAGCTTGCTTTAGACCATACAAAGCTTTTTGCAAGTAATAGACGTTGTTTGGATGAATAGTATTGATAAAGCCTTCGGGTTGATCAACATAAACTTCCTCTGGAAGATGACCATTTAAAAAAGCTGTTTTGACGTCCATTTGAAACACCGTAAACTTCGTGTAAAAAGAATATGCTAGAAAACGACGAATAGCCTTAATCCTTGTAACCGGAGCAAATGTTTCTTCGTAGTCAATACCCTCTAGTTGTATGTATCCTTTGGCCACAAGTCATGCATTGTTTCGAAGCACAACCCCATCAAAAATTTTCTTGTTTTTGAAAATCCACTTAACCCCGATTGGTTGTTGACCCCGTGGTCTTGGAACTAATCACCATACTTGCAAATGATCAATTTGACCTATTTCTTCTTGCATTGCTATCACCCAGCTAGGATCAAGTAAAGCTTTAGCATCCGAAGATGGATCAATCTTACTTTGAAAGGAAGTATACAAACACAAATTGCGAGTAGCCCTTCGAGTTGTAACCGCAACATTAACATCACCAATAATAAGATTAATTTGATGACTCTTAGTCTGCTGGTGTGTGGAAGAGGTTCATGATTAGCACTATCAAGTGAAACCTCAATCGTTGTTGAAGTTGAGCCATCATAAACATATGGAGTTAAATCAAGTTATGCATGTTGAGTCGAATCAAGAGCAACAATTAGAGGTAAGAGAGAAGATGAAGAAGAACAGGTGAATTAGTTATTGTTGTATCTTCATCACTGAGACTCGGTTGTATCTCAATAAAAATTGATTGAGTTGGTGTAACCGGTACGGCATAAACATCGGATTTCCATTGAGGAGAGTAAATTGTATCAAACAAGATATCTAGTTCCTCCGTAGTTACCGTAGGAACACCCTTCTTCGCAAAAATTGAGTTACATGCGAAAGAAGTGGAAGCCACTTTTGGATCACGTTTTGAACTGAGTTAGTCAACAGTCATTCTTGATAATTCATCAAAACGAACATTGATGCTTTCCTTTATCGTCCTTGTCCTTTTGTGATAAATACGATAAGCTACTTTGTTTGACGAGTAACCGAGAAATATGGCTTGATCACCATGAGCATCAATTTTTCCGAGGCTGTCAAAGTCATTAAGAATATAGCATATACAACCAAAGACACAGAATATTTAACGTTTGGGCGTCTACCATATAATAACTCATAAGGAGTTTTATCAAATCGTTTGGTAATGATTGAGTAGGTTTGGGTATAACATGCAGTCGAAATAGCCTCACCCCACATTTTTAGAGGTACCTTGGAGTAGGCAAGCATGGTGTGTGCTTCCTCACACGATGTACGATTACATCGTTCTACTACTTTATTCTGTTGAGGAATCCTAGCAGCAGAGAACTGGTGTTTAATGCCTTGGTCTCTTAAGTAACTATCAAGCAGGTCATTCTTAAATTTTGTCCCATTATCAGTTTGGATACTTTTAACATTCTTTTTAAAAGAACGTTAAGTTTTCTTGATGAACTCAATGATAAGGGAGGGTGTTTTCGATTTAGATCACAAAAGAAAAATCCATGTATATCAGGAATAGTCATCAACTATAACATGCACATGTTTCTGGCCGCCAAGGCTAAAGACTCTCATGGATCCACATAAGTCCATAACCATGAATTTTTTTTTTTTTTTTTTTCTACCAAACACAAATTACCATGTGTTGGTGCATAATCTAGGTTAATGGTTTAAAGTGAAGCAATACTTTTACCAACTAAGAGATCTCGTCCGTCGGTGGATTGCCCCGCACATTGAAGATGTTAGAATATGACTTTGAGATCTCCATCGCAAAATTAGCAGACACTAAACGAACTACAACCAAGACCTTCAACGTATGAGACCCTTTTGATCATTATGCCATTCTTCAAAAAATCTCTATAACCCGTTATCTCCAAAATTTCATCATTTCCAAAAGTAACCGTTCAATTTCTCGACAAAATTCATCAACAAGGATTTATCACCCGTCATATGTCATGAACAACCGTAGTCGATATACCACACACAAACGTCGAAAACCTGTAAATGTTAATGTTCTTAAAGTTTAGGTACCCAATGTTGTTTGGGTCCTCTACGGTTAGTAGAACCAAAAAACTTTGGATCACACAAACATGTCATATGTAATGCATCATTCAATTTAGAATTCAAAGCATCATTCAAAAATACAGTACATGAAGCATTAGCATAAGCAATATCAAGTTTTACAGAATGATTAAAAGTCTTAACACAAAGATTATTCTAAGAAGATGTCTTGTTTAAATAAATAAAATGAACACAATGGTTTCCTAGGTCGACTAGCAAATTTCTTGGGAACTTTTGATACTGGCTCTAAGCACGACTTAGGTACACATTTGGACTTGTATTTAAAGTTTGAATTAAAACCTGTGACACGAAAAACACCTTTGTTAGTTAGACGTCTAAGTTTTTTATTTGAGTTTTGAGATGATTGGTTCTTCAAAATATCCATTTGGACTTTACGTTCTTAGTTATCATACTCACTCAAATCAGGTTTTGAACTCGTGTATATTGAAGACTTTACTGGGTTCGTTAAAAGACTTTCCCTTTTTTGATTTGGCATTAATATCGTCGAAATAATCTTAATTGTATGAGAACCATCAGGATGGTTAATCTTTTTAACAATAAATTGTTTCGAAGATGAATCATTTGAAAAAACTTTTCTTCTGTTGAGATCGTATGATTTAGTTGTACGCTTAACCTTCTTATCAATCCCATCAACACATGTAGAAACACATTTCACATTCTTATGATATATTTTCTTTGTATGTGTATTCGGAGAAGCATGCTTATGTGTGTTGGCCTTCTTAAGTAGATCTATTTTGCTTTTTAAGCTCTTAATCTCAAGGCATTAGTCTTCCATGGAAACTAAGACTTCACCTTTCCTAAAAGCATAAGTAGATTCTACCTTATTAAGAGGAGGCAATTTATCACACATCAAGCATTCGTTTTAGAGACTTACATCTAAGTTGCATATCAGTGTTATCTTTCTCAAGTTGATCAACTAGATGTTCTAAGCTCTTCTCCTTAGGCTTTGTGTCTATTTGGTCATGAGATTCTACCTTAGGTTCAAACTTAGGTTCTACCTTTTGATATAAACCATTGTGATCTAGTGATTTTGAATTATTAAGTTCTAATTTCTTTTCCATGTTGTCTAACTTAGTTATAAATTTGTTGGTTAAGGCATTCAATTCATGTGCTAGATCTTCATCGATATGAACATGAACATTTGGTACAGGACATGCAGTAATGGTCGGTAGACTTGGTTCAGATTCAATAGTAGGTTAGAAAAACACTTATTTTATGGTAATACTAGCACTAGGTTTGCCAAACACTTCATTCTCAAGCATCACAATATACTTCTAGCAAGAATGTAGGAATGTAAACCGATCTACATTTTGGCACATAATCAGCATACTGCATACTCTGTCCTAGTTCAACTAATTCCTTCAGGAAAGCAGGATTTTGTTTACCCATTTTAGCATTAATTTTTTATACATCAAGCTAATTTGATAATATTTCTTAAATGAACGTTTAGCAACTATTTTATAACACCCCGTCAAAATCCATTAATGGAATGTTAACTCTGGTCCTAGTGCTCGGCTTGTCTTCTACGTAACAGCAATGTTCTACAGCGAAAGCAACTAATACATGAGATAAAACATGCAAAACGGGTTAACATAAAATTGAGTGAATCTACAGGTTTAAGTAAATGGTTCATCGTATGTTCCATAAAAAAGTTTCCAAAAATCGTTTGTCGAAAATCAATTTTCAAAAGCGTTTATCAGTAATAGGTATTCCAAAAAATAGTATTCAGAAATCTGTAAACATTTATCAGTTTAAACCACCAAGGTTTAATCTCAAAAGTTTGCATATAGCAAATGCTAAGTAATAAACTATTTGTAATCAGCGATGTCAAGTTTCAACTGTATGTGACATCAAAAAGTTCTTTTTGTTTCATCTGTTTGTAGACATTACAATGTCTAGTTTCTAGTTTGTAAACATCGTAAATAGTTAGGCCACGAAATTTCTGAAATAAAAGCATTGTAAATAGTATACATTATCATCAGCACTTGATTATAAAGCTTTAACCCTGCGGATAGCTAAAGCGCTACACGTCTTCCCTTTACCCTTTCTAAGCATACACTGATCAGGTGTACAAGTTAGAACAGAATAAGCACCTCGTAGGTTGAGGCGAAAGTTTGAAAAACCTAACGGTATCGTCCCTATAAGTCGAGCTTACTTAAAGTAATTAATATAATCAAGCTAAGTGATTTCTGATCTGAACTCATATCTATATCGTTTAGTTACTCATGCCTAATATGTAAAATATTTGTAAAAATAGTTTAAGAAACAGTTTCAAAAGCAGCATGTATCTCATCCCAAAAATAGTAGTGAAAATGAGACTGTAGACTCACCTTAGCAAAAGCACTGAAATCTCTTAGTAAAACCGTACAGTAGTCGAACAATCACGACCTATAATAACCCTCTCTTTTCCACTTCTGAATTGACTATTATACCCCTAGGGTTTCTTTGCATGTTTATGTGTATTAATATCTAGTGTTGTTCTTCAAGCTTAATTAATACGATATAATTAAAGTCTATATTAATCTTTATATGTTATAATTGATATTAACATGTAATAAATAATTGTGGCACAAATATAAAATATAAAACTATAATGTAAAACTATAAACTAATTAAATGATTAATTAATATAATTATTTAATTAAATAGTATAATATATATATATATATATATATATATATATATATATATATATATATATATATATATATATATATATATATATATATTACTAATTGGATAAATAAATAAAAGAGATAATAACAAATTTAAATAAAATTTAGAAACTTCTAAAATATTAGATAAGATTTTATTTTTATTTTATTATAACCAAAATATTTAAATTAAATATATTAAATTCGAATTTAATTAATTAATTAATTAATATAATGCCAAATTTAAATAGAATTCTAATACCTTTTTCTTCAAGAAACTTTTCCCCTATAAATACACATTAAAAACCCTCATTTTTTTATAAAAATTTTTGGAAACTCTCCCAAGCCTTGAAAATATTTGAGGTACTTTTTCTCTCTTTTTCTTTTATTTTTTTTCTTTTGGTATATGCATATATGTACAAAAATTTAATAAAATAGCTATAAACTTATAAAATTTGTAAAAACAATTTTACGAGGTAATATTAATGTTATAAAGATGATATAAGTCGAAAAGATTATTTTTATGATGTATTACATATTTATTTTAATTATATCATTGGCTAGGGTTTATATAAACAAAATTCAATAAAAAATATCAAACAAATTCAAAAACTGAAACAAAAATTTTTTGTAACTTATTTTTGATGTATAAAGAGTTCTGGAATTGAAAACTTAATTTATTTGCTGCTCTACATAATTATTATGTATTTATTATTGAAAACAATATACATATATGTAAAATATAGTAATAATTCGTATAAAAATATAAGAACAGTAGGTTTTGCATTAAAAACACTTAGAAAAATTAAGGTATGTATAAAAATAAATTTTGGAAGTTTTGGAAGTTTTGGTGTATTATTATTAATTATATTCGAATTATATGGTTAAACAATGCAAAATTCGTAATAAATATTTATCACAGAAAATAAAATATATATATATATATATATATATATATATATATATATATATATAATTTTCTCGAGTTTATAAAATATATTGGAACCTGTAAAACATATAAAACTTAATATATAGGTCGAATTGGTATTTATTCTATATTTAAACTCTTATTACATACTTACCAAAAATAAATAAAAAATATATACTAAATAAATATAGGATAAGGATAGATAATTTTTATAAATTTTTATAAACTTATACTAATCATAAAAGATCTGTAAAATTTATATTTTTAATTATTTTATATTTATTTGATTAATTGTGAATTTATGTAATATATATGTATTAAAGATGTATGTATAAATATTATATAATAAATAATTAATATATCAAAGATATATAAGTAATAATAAACATTGTTATGATATATTAAACAATAATAACTTAATAAAACTAAACATATATATACTTAATATAATATAACTATTAGTGTATGATATGTAATACAAGTAATTAAATACTTAGTAATACTTAAGTAATTATTATACTATAATATTGAAAATAAATTAAATAATAAATAATACTATACTAAATTAAAAACTTATAGTATAATATAAAATAATTAAATTGTATTACATTAATGAATATAATATAACTTATATAATAACATATAATATAACCTAAAGTGAGGGTTAATCAAAATAAGGTATGACTTATGAGAACTACACCGCTACTCACGGTCGTAAGTGAATGATGTCTAGGTTGCCATTTATGGGGATAACTTGTGGATCTCGAATGTCATGACTTAGATTCTGGTCAAGATTCCTGGGCCCTCGGTTACATCTGGTCATTCCTGACTTATTTGATAGCAACGAAGTTTGAGTAAAGTTGTACAACGTCTTGCTAAAGATTATAACCCGAACTTTCTATAATTGGAAAGTTACTATAAATGGAAGTTTTCCATAAATAGTAACGTTCCAAAAATGGAAATTCTTTTAGAAAACCAACTTTATTACTATAGTTACTATATTAGTATATACGTTTGTCTGTTAGGCAATATCTGATCATACGTCCTATCTCTAGGTTGAGATCTCGATCACGTCTGTTCTGTTCAATTCATTCTTTTGTGGAATAACTCTTATGTGATACCAAGGTGAACTTCATAGCCCGACTTTTTAACTTTCTTATTTACTTATTTTAAACTTTGGGGTCAGACACATGCTTGCTTTTAAAACTATTTTACGCTTAGATACAAGTACTCGAAAACTATTTAACTGTGTTGCCATGCTTTGTTTAATGCTAAATCCCTACCATGATATCGTTAATTTCCTAGTGTAATGCAAACTTAGTTATTGTGAGTAGGCCTACTGAGAATGACGTCTCTAACCAGTTGACCGTTGGTCTTTGGTTGCATAATAATGATTTCAACGACACTGACATTTCAAGGTGTCATATGGTAACTTTGTTTAGTTCGATATCATAAATTCAGCACTACTTTTGAATGATGTTGCTACATCAAACTTGATAACTAAATCTTGTGGTCTAAAAACAATTATAAACCTATGTTGTTCACTCAACAATTTTTGATTGACACTTTAAGCATGTTTTGTCTCAGGTGATGACTGCTAAAAGATTACTTGCTACTTGGAATATGCTGCTATGGAGTCCGTATTATTTATTTATGTTGTTGTATTAGAACAATTACATTTACATTTTGGCTTCCTTTTGTAATGACAATTTAGTTCCGCTGCTATAATACTTTGAATTTTAATAAAAACGTCTCATTTAGAATCGTTCTCGGTTTACACTTGTGTTTTGGTATTGGTTAGTCACATTTGACCCCTAGTCCCATTAGGGGGTGTGACAGAGTGGTATCAGAGCCAGGTTATTATAGAGAACCAGGATTGCATTTTATGTGTGCCTTATGTGCTAGTTAGGGTGCCTTAGAAATCTTTATGACTATAACCTTTCCTGGCTTAGTTTAAGTGCCTTTCTTAATTGTCTATATTCCTGCCTTAGTTATTAGTGCTTCCTTACTATATGTTTCTTTATATCTTGCCCTTATATCTTTCCTTAGCATCCCTCTCGATACCCTGCTTCCTTTTCTAAGGATGTCATTTATAACTTCTAAATTTTGCGACATTTTCCATTACGGTCATTATTGTTATAATACATACCGTGGTGCCTTGGTTTGCGAACCCTAAAATGTCCTTCTAGACTTATGAAGATTCTCTCCGTGCAATCTTTAGTGCGTTGGGAAACACTTTAGGTTATGAACTATTTAAACGACAATTGAGCTTTAAGTCCTTAGAATGTTTTCTAATAGATAAAAATTATGTAGTTTGATCACGTATCCGGACCTTATGGAGTGATATTGAAGTGGAAATATGAATTAGTGAAATATAATGACGTCTGGCCAACGTGATTATATTAC
The DNA here is from genome assembly GCF_046630445.1 of Rutidosis leptorrhynchoides. NCBI lineage: Eukaryota > Viridiplantae > Streptophyta > Magnoliopsida > Asterales > Asteraceae > Rutidosis > Rutidosis leptorrhynchoides. The sequence goes on from NC_092338.1 coordinate 287,778,410, forward strand.
GGTAATTCATAAAGAAATTCCAATATCATGACATATGGAATAGAAAATGAATCAAAGAAAAATTTCCAAGCCATTCATTCGAAAATCTCATTGATATTACATGAAGGGCAATCATCATCTGATTTATAGATATACGAAGAGCTCGTTTCAACTAAACTATCTATCTCATACCCATGAGTAGATTAACAATCCTCATATACCATAAAGGTTGTAAAACTTTGCATTCTTTCTTTCTTAAACAACCTATCTCTTTATCTTTGACGCTTAATATTCACGCTCCTTACTAGAAGGAAGGATGCATATTCTTAAGTGATCTGAAGTGACACCCCCGAAATTTCTTCGAAGCATGCCTCATGTTATCTGTAATTATGCTTCTGGTGTAGATTTTTATGAACCCATTAGAAAACCCGTCAAAGATAAGCGACAATCACTCACAAGGATTTAATTTGAATTTTCAAGCGTCGATTCTTATAAACACCACATTCACCTACTATACCATTATATACTACTGATACACCACCACCATCACCTGATCATGACCCTCGGACTAAAGACACTGCTTACCAAGGTAGATATTTCCAACGGGTATTTTCTGTTTACCACATAAATCAAAAGAATCCCATCATACTCTAGCGTATCCACATTTCGGGCAAGTAAAGGGCGTAGTATATATAAATTTCCTTCACAATATTGAAAAACATGTGATCCCTCACACGCTTCATATGATTATCATTACGTTACTTAAGGTCAACATCGCGTAATTTGTTGTACCTAAACAATAAGTCGCGACCTTTGAATCGTTAACCGTTTTCCTGAAAAATCTTACGATTTCACCTCTGTGTTAAAAGCATGTTAGTTGTATCATTAAATGATCATATAGTAATGGTTCTAACAATAGGCAAGTGACACCATGTCCTTACATCGCCCTTACTCATTGTGGAAATTCATACCATCCCGACAATAATCACAGATTTAGCGAGAACTTGATAAATTGATGATCATCACATAGTCGAAAGTCACTGCATTAGCGTACCTTCATACCTGTCTATGTGAACATCAGATTATTCATGCTCAAGTTATTATGAAATCTTTGTGAATGACGGACTCCATCCATGAGTATATAATAAGGGCACTTACAGCCAGCTTTTCGACTCCAATATTAGTCATGGCTTGTTGGCATTTCAAAGTCAATGGGTGATTAATTCTCATCCTCATACTCTACCATTCATAACTCACTCGTCAGCAACAGCTTCACACTTACACATTTTAGTTCAAAAACTTATGCCCTAATAATAGTCATCAACAACATTTGAATTCAATCGTTTTCATTACCTCGTAACATTGTTGCTTAAATATCATCCAAAATTTTCAAAAATCATTCACTTGATCTTCATCAATCTTTTTCCAACTCGTAACCTCCGAAATATGAAAATTCTGTTTACCAAAATTTTACACACACTATTTTACTGTGCGATCCTCTCAATATTTTATAAAATAAATTTATTTACTGTCATTCGTGCAAATTTTATAAATCGTATATAATAAAGTAAATAAAATTTACCCTTACTTATTTTGACTAATACATATCAAATTATACCTACACTTTTACAAATTAATTCTTTTACTTATGAATTCAAAAGTTATTTTTCTTAAAATAGTACACGTTGCACATAACTCCAGTTTTACTAAGAACTTCGTTTCATTATTATTGTCACATCAAAATGTCTCAAACTTTTTTAAAATTACTTTGACTTATTATATAAAATTTTTCGTATTACACCACAATATGATTGGATCACAGTTCCTCTTATCCTCCCAGCAAGAACCAAACATACCTCTTGCGATCATCAACTATTCATTTTAAGGATTGGCTGTAGCATAAATGTGAGCTGTGAAATCAATGTCTGAGCTATGCACAGTGGTCACACCTATTCTTAAGGGAGGCACTGTGTTTGAATTCAACCCCAACCGTATTTTAGATTGGTATCAATTCTAACTATTATTACACTGATATTACGGATAGAGATTCACTAAGCTCGTCTGAGAAGTTTCTACCCCCGATATTTCACGGCTAAACCACAACATCCTCGTAAACATCAATTCTATGATTTAATATCTTTTTGGCACAAGAAAGCATTTTTTGGAGATTTCCTCACCTGGTGGAAACAATTCTTTATAGCCAATGATTCACATTTATTCTCGTCCGCACTTAAACTCATAAGTGAATGATAGATCGACTCGCCATCTGTGCGAGAACCTCTTTCTCATTAAGAGATCAAACCTTTTCGTGTGGTTTCCTATCCTCTCTAAAGGAATTACCTTAAACGTTTATGGCATTTATGTGGTTACTCTAAACATTTCTTCCTTTGTGGGTTGCAACTGGATGTTATCCTAGTCAAGTTTCGATCCCTGATTTGACATGTAACTAAAATCATGATCATAAAGTTACATTCTACAATGTACTATCAAAAACTATTTCCAAGGATAAGTTTGCATGTATTATAATACACTGAACGATATCTTTCATTAATCACTCATACTATCGTGAGGGCATGTTAGTAATTATGGAATACTTGTATATAAGCATGATTAGTGACTCCTCAGTTGACATCTCCTTTCGTCGATTCACATTAGGAATTTCTTGAAAACCAAAGGTATAATGTCTATGGTTACCTTCCAGAATTTGAAGTTGGTACCATCCCTAACAAACATAAGCCATGCATCATCATTCATGGTTGTGATCTCCACAAACTCCTATCTGTTTGTCTGCCCTAGTGTTGTGGCATAAAATGTTCAAGGATTTGAAATTTCATGTTTCCGAATTACTGAAATGCGTGAATAGCATTATCATCTTCTCTTTTGGAGGAAATCTATTTGGATGAAACTCCTGTTATTCCTTTGGATTACTTTCGCATTGATAATAAGATGCACTTCAAAGAAGAACCTGTATAAGTTATGGGTCATAAGATTCAAACGCTTAGAATAGGGCAATATTTCTATAGAACGGATCTGTTGGAATTCACACGATGGCCCCAAGTGTACCTGGGAATGTGAATACCAAATGAAACGGAAATATCTCCATCTTCATCTCTCTTCTCAAGCGTTGATGCATCCGAGAAGTATACCTAAAACTTCGGGACGAAGTTTCCTTTAACGGGGAGGTACTATAACAACCCTCACTTTTCCACTTCTGAACTGACTATTATACCCCTAGGGTTTCTTTGCATGTTTATGTGTATTAATATCTAGTGTTGTTCTTCGATCTTAATTAATAAGATATAATTAAAGTCTATATTAATCTTAATATACTATAATAGATATTAACATGTAATAAATAAATGTGGCACAATTATAAAATATAAAATTATAATGTAAAACTATAAACTAATTAAATGATTAATTAATATAATTATTTAATTAAATAATATAATATTTATATATTTATTACTAATCGGATAAATAAATAAATAAATAAAAGAGATAATAACAAATTTATATAAAATCTAGAAACTTCTAAAATATTAGATAAGATTTTATTTTTATTTTATTATAACCAAAATATTCAAATTAAATATATTAAATTCGGATTTAATTAATTAATTAAGATAATGCCAAATTTAAATAGAATTTAACACCTTTTTCTCCAAGAAACTTTTCACCTATAAATACACATTAAAAACCCTTATTTTTTTTATAAAAATTTCTGGAAACTCTCCTAAGCCATGAAAATATATGAGGTAATTTTTCTCTCTTTTTCTTTTATTTTTTTTTCTTTCGGTATATACATATATGTACAAAAATTTAATAAAATAGCTATAAACTTTTAAAATTTGTAAAAATAATTTTCTCGGGTTCTATTAATGTTATAAAGATGATGTAAGTCAAAAAGATTATTTTTATGATGTATTACATATTTATTTTAATTATATCTATCGGCTAGGGTTTATATAAACAAAAATCAATAAAAAAATATCAAACGAATTCAAAAACTGAAACAAAAAATTTCATAACTTCTTTTTGATGTATAGAGAGTTTTGGAATCGAAAACTTAATTTATTTACTGTTCTACATAATTATTATGTATTTAGTAATGAAAACAATATACATATATGTAAAATATAGTAATAATTCGTATAAAAATATAAGAACAATAGGTTTTGCATGAAAAATACTTAGAAAAGTTAAAGTATGTATAAAATAAATTTTGGAAGTTTTGGTGTATTATTATTCATTATATTCGAATTATATGGTTAAACAATTCAAAATTCGTAATAAATATTTATAACAGAAAATAAAATATATATATATATATATATATATATATATATATATATAAGTTTCATGAGTTAATAAAATATACAGGAACCTGTAAAAAATATAAAACTTAATATATAGGCTGAATTGGTATTTATTCTATATTTAATCTCTTATTACATACTTACCAAAAATAAATACAAGATATATATTAAATAAATATAGGATAAGGATAGATAATTTTTATAAATTTTTATAAACATATACTCATCATAAAAGATTTGTAAAATTTATATTTTTAATTATTTAATATTTATTTGATTAATTGTGAATTTTGTGTAATATATATGTATTAAAGATGTATGTATAAATATTATATAATAAATAATTAATATATCAAAGATATATAGTTAATAATAAACATTGTTATGATATATTAAACATAAATAACTTAATAAACCTAAACTTATATATACTTAATATAATATAACTATTAGTGTATGATATGTAATACAAGTAATTAAATACTTAATAATACTTAAGTATTTATTATACTATAATATTGAAAGGAAACTAAATAATAAATAATACTATACTAAAAACTTATAGTACAATATAAAATAATTAAATTATATTACATTAAAATATAATATAACTTATATAATGACATATAATATAACCTAAAGTGAGGGTTTATCAAAGATAAATTATGACTTATGATAACTGCACTGCTACTCACGGTCGTAAATGAATGATGTCTAGGTTGCCATTTATGAGGATACCTGTGGATCTCGAATGCCATGACTTAGATTCTGGTTAAGAGTCATGGGCCCTCGGTTACATCTGGCCATTCCTGACTTATTTGATAGCAACGAAGTTTGAGTAAAGTTGTACAACGTCTTGCTAAAGATTATAACTCGAACTTTCTATAATTGGAAAGTTACTATAAGTGGAAGTTTTCCATAAATAGTAACCTTCCGAAGATGGAAATTCTTTTAGAAAACCAACATTATTACTATAGTTACTATATTAGTACATACATTTGTCTGTTAGGCAATATCTGATCATACGTTCTATCTCTAGTTTGAGATCTCGGTCACGTCCGTTCCGTTCAATTCATTCTTTTGTGGAATAACTCTGCTGTGCTACCAAGGTGAACTTCATAGCCCCACTTTTTAACTTTCTTATTTACTTATTTTAAACTTTGGGGTGAGACACATGCTTTCTTTTAAAACTATTTTACACTTAGACACAAGTACTCGAAAACTGTTTAACAATGTTGCCATGCTTTGTTTCATGCTAAATCCCTACCATGATATCGTTAATTGCTTAGTGTAATGCAAACTTAGTTATTGTGAGTAGGCTTACTGAGAGCAACGTCTCTAACTAGTTGACCGTTGGTCTTTGGTTGCATAATAATGATTTCAACGACACTGACAGTTGAAGGTGTCATAGGGTAACTTTGTTTAGTTCGATATCATAACTTCAACACTACTTTTGAACGATGTTGCTACATCAAACTTGATAACTAAATATTATGGTCTAAAAACAATTATAAACCTATGTTGTTCACTCAACCATTTTTGGTTGACACTTTAAGCATGTTTTGTCTCAGGTGATGACTGCTAAAAGATTACTTGCTACTTGGACTATGCTGCTTTGGAGTCCGCATTATTTATTTATGTTGTTGCATTAGAACAATTACATTTACATTTTGACTTCCTTTTGTAATGAAAATTTAGTTCAGCTGCTATAATACTTTGAATTTTAATAAAACGTCTCAATTAGAGTTGTTCTCGCTTTACACTTATGTTTTGGTATTGGTTAGTCACATTTGACCCCCGGTCCCATTTAGGGGGTGTGACACGACCAAACAATGCAACCTAGTCAAATAGGTCATCTTAAGTATAAATATAGGTCACATTATGTCAAATTATAGTTTACGCATAGTCCTAGTGCTCAGACAGACTCAATATGCATGTAAAAGTCAACTAGTTAAAGCAAGTCAACCAAAGTCAACTCAAAAGTCAACTCACTCAAATTGTTCAACTAAAGTCAAACATATCATTAGGTCATGCAATCATTGTCAACATGTCAAACCTAAGTCACATAACATGCTACAGCTCATAGTTCAATAATTTGCACATTCGCAGCTTATCATATGTCCTTAGATTATACGCATCACAGAAAGTAACGAGTATAAATCTTAGAGAATAATTCATGAAAACATGGAAAACTCCAGATCATAACTAGACTCAAAATCGATTCCAAAAAGTTTAATCCAAGCCTCATACGATGTCTACAAGTCGGGTTTAAGAAAAGGTCTAGTTACCGTTTACCAAATCAGTTTCAGCATGCGCATCAATTTTAGAACATTTCTCATTTAATATTGAAAATAGATTTTGACGAATGGCCAATTGGAGATGACTCAAAATACTTCAAAGTTTTAGTAATAAAATAATCAAAGACATTCATTTAACAAATTTGTACAGATTAGCCTATCTTTACAGGCCCTTCAGTTTTAGTCAACAAACAAACATATCATTTGGTGAAGCTTATAACTCTTGGCAATACACGTTTTCAGAAGTTAGCATACAAATGAAATACACTAAGAAACAGATAAAATAACATATTCCAGAAGATCAAAGTCTCAATCAATTTCTAGTTCACTCTAGGTTATTTCGTGTGACTTTGAAAACAGTTTCAGCACACTATAAAACACGAATCTTCATTTTGACACACCGAGAGCATTACAAAAGCTTTTGATGCAAATCTTAAGTCTAACTTGCATGATTTTTAACAAGGATTACCATGGTATACATTTAAATATCTAATTCACAAAGCACATAATCCAGAAAATTCGTACATCATGCAAAACCCTAACGACAACTTCGTTTAATCATAACTTGAGCATACGATAACGAAAACATGTGAAATCAAAGTCCAAACTTATTAATTTTTTGAGATATATCTATCTAGATATAATACAAAATCAGTACATAAACCAATTTTATCAGATTCATAACATACAAATCGTGATTCATTGCAACGACAACAATCGAGCAATTTAACGACTAACGACAACTCTAATCGCATGTAATTGAGCACTAGACATCAATACACTATGTAATTGATATAAAAACTTATCTAATAAAATTAAGGTTATGAATTATACCTCAATCGATCAATTAGTTTATACTATCGCGTAGAGGATGATCAAGGCTATCACTTTCGTGTAGAACACAAGAGCAAATAATCAAAATTGAATGGAAGATGATGATGATGATGATGATGATGATGATGATGATGAAGTCGATGATGGAGAGGGGGTTTGGAGCTGTAAAATTCGTGACTTAGGGTTATCGGTGGAAGAGTTGTGATTAAATACCTTTTTATACCTAATTCCTTAATTAGTTTTGGGCCTAAATCCCTAGTTAGCAACATGGGCTCAATTTAATCACCTAAATGGGTGGGGTTAGGGGGATTTCGGAAATGAGGGTCCATGAGGGAGTCCATTGGCTTGTCTTAACTAGTTGATGCATTCCTTGTGTAGCCCGTTAGGTGTCGTTATCCGAAAACGCAAACCGGAACGTTAAACGTCAATTTCTCGCGTTTTTAATCTATAAAAATTCTAATAAATTGAAAGTATGTTTAAAACATAATAATTATATAATATTATAATGTAATTATTAAAATTGAATTACATTATGCTTTGGCTTGTGAAGTGTGGTTCGTTTCTAGTTGCCGTTAACCGTACCGAGTTCCCGAACCGTTAACCGGTCGTTAAAACGCATTTCATCAAGTTTAATTCTTTAAATATATAATAAATTAAATATGTTTTTCATAAAGTCAATAATTATTAAAAACAATTATTTTATCGTTTTTCTGAGTTCCGTAACTGAAAAGCTTTCTAGGCAATTTTCTTAATCGTGTCGTTTTCTAGGTATTTCGTCATTCGAAACAAGTTCGTCAATTAATATAAAAATATTAACTCAAGTAATCCACTAGGATCAAGTATGCATTTAAATCCATTAAACACATAAAGTTCTAAGTAATCACCGTTAAATATTTAATGGACAAGTAACGATAGTAACGAAAAAAGTCAGCTTGTTACATTACCCACCTATTATGAAAAATTTCATCCCAAAATTTTAGTACACGTCCGCCGTAGTCGTCTCCTCAGGAAACAGTTGCGGATATTTTTTATCATCTGATCTTCATGCTCCCACGTGAATTCTGGTATCTACGGGCGTTCCATCGAACTTTAACTATCGGGATTCTGCTTTGCTTTAGCAACTTGACCTCGCGGTCCATGATCTCAAGAGGTTCTTCAACAAAATGAAGCTTGGGATCAACTTGTATCACTTCTAAAGGAATTACCAAACTTTCGTCTGTTAAGCATTTCTTTAATTTAGAAACATGAAAAGTGTCATGAATTTCGTTGAGTTCTTGAAGTAGTTTCAGTCTGTACGCTACCGGTCCAATTCTCTCGTTAATCTCAAATGGTCCAATATATCTCGGAGTTAGCTTGCCTCTTTTACCAAAACGCACTACACCCAGCCAGGGTGATACTTTGAGCATAACTTTATCTCCAACCTGAAATTCTAAATCTCGCCTTCTAACATCGGCGTAACTCCTTTGACGACTTCGCGTCGTTTTCAGTCTCTCTTGTATCTGCACAATCTTCTCAGTTGTTTCGTGTATGATCTCAGGACCAGTCAATTGACTATCCCCTAACTCAGTCCAACATACAGGTGATCTGCACTTCCTGTCATAAAGTGCTTCAAAAGGCGCTGGTTTTATACTTGCGTGATAACTATTGTTATAGGAGAATTTTGCTAACGGTAGATATCTATCCCATCCATTAATCGATAACACATGCCCTTAACTTGTCTTCTAGTGTTTGGATGGTTCCCTCACTTTGCCCATCAGTTTGTGGATGATATGCTGTACTCATGTCTAAACGGGTTCTCATTACCTCTTGCAATGCTTGCCAGAATCTAGAGGTAAATCTGCTGTCTCTATCAGAAATAATGGATATCGATACTCCATGTCGAGAAACCGCTTCCTTTATATAGATCTGTGCCAACTTTTCCATCTTATCCGTTTCCTTAATTGGTAGAAAATGAGCTGACTTTGTGAGATGATCAATGATAACCCAAATCATATCATAACCTCCCACAGTCTTGGGCAACTTAGTAATGAAATCCATAGTAATACATTCCCATTTCCACTGGGGAATCTCTGGCAGTGTCAGTAGTCCTTACGGTTTCTGATGTTCTGCTTTTACCTTAGCACATGTCGAGCACTTACCAACATAGGTTACAATATCGGCTTTCATATTAGGCCACCAGTACAGTGCTTTAAGATCTTGATACATCTTGTTGGATCCAGGGTGAATAGAATACCTTGTCTTGTGTGCCTCGTCTAGCACAAGTTCCCTTAATCCTCCAAATCTCGGTACCCAAATTCTATCTATGAAGTATCAGGTTCCATCTTCTCGAATGACAAACTTCTTGTCCATTCCTCTAAGGGGCTCAGTAGTAACGTTATCTTCTTTCAATGCCTCTAGTTATGCATCGCGTATCTAAGAAGAAAGTTCGTTCAGACAGTCATGTTCAATGCTCTAACTCGGAGAGGTTTCACCTTTTCCTTCCTACTCAAGGCATCTGCAACAACATTAGCCTTATCAGGATGATAGCGGATCTCACAGTTGTAGTCATTCAATAGCTCTACCCATTGTCTCTGCCTCATGTTGAGCTGTTTCTGATCGAAAATACGTTGCAAGCTCTTGTGATCAGTGAAAACAGTAAACTTAGTACCATACAAGTAATGTCTTCACACCTTCAGTGCAAAGACCACATCACCAAGTTCCAAATCATGAGTCATATAATTCTGTTCATGTACCTTTAGTTATCGTGACCCATTGGCGATCACTTTCTTCCGTTGCATTAACATGCAACCAAAACCCTATCGTGAAGCATCACAGTAAACCACGAAGTCCTCTTTTCCTTCAGGCAAAGACAAAAATTCGGGGTAGTAGTCAACTTCTGTTTCAACAACTGAAATGCAGACTCGTGTAGCTTTCAGTCCACTCATACTTCTTACCCTTGTGAGTCAATTCTGGTAACGGTCGGGCATTGGTAGAAAATCCCTTAATGAATCTTTTATAATAACCTGCAAGACATAAGAATTGCCGAAACTGCGTTAGCGACTTAGGCGTCTCCCATTTCTTGACCGTTTCTATCTTCGCAGGATCAACTTGAATACCATTGACACCTACGATATAACCCAAAAATTGAAATTCTTGAAGCCAGAATTCACACTTTGAAAATTTTGCGTACAACTGCTCTTTCCTGAGCATCTCAAGTAGAAAACGGAGATGTAGTTCATGTTCTTCCTCATTCTTAGAATATACCAGAATTTCATCAATAAACACAATAACAAACTTGTCCATATATGGCTTACACACATGGTTCATGAGATCCATGAACACTGACGGTGCGTTCGTCAATACAAATGGCATTACTGTGAACTCACGATGTCCATAGCATGTTCTAAACGATGTCTTTGGTATATCTGTCTACTTTATTCTCATCTGATGGTAACCTGATCTCAGATCAATCTTAGAGTAACATCATGATCCTTGCAACTGCTTGAACAAATCATCAATTCTTGGCAACGGATATCTATTCTTGATTGTTAGTTTATGAAGTTCCCTGTAATCGATACAAAGTCTTATAGATCCACACTTCCCAACAAAGAGCACATGTGCTCTCCACGGTGAAGAACTCGGTCGAATGAATCCTTTGTCTAAAAGCTCTTGTAACTGACTTGACAGCTGGTGCACTTTGAAGGTACAAGTCTCTATGGTGCGCGTGCTACAGGGTCCGCTCCCGGTATTAAGTTGACCTGAAATTATATGTCTCTATGCGGTGGAAGACATGGTAATTCTCTCGGAAGGACCTTAAGGAAAATTTCTAACGGTTGGGACATCTTCGGGTCTCTTAACTGCTGATTCAACTTTGCTCATCTGTGCCAGAATTGCGAGACATCCTTATCTCATGTACTTCTGGACCTTCGAGCATTTAATGTTACGCAACGGTGTACTGATCTTCTCTCCGTATGTGACGACCAGGAAATTTCCGACCAAATTTAAACTTTATTCTTATATGATTTCGACACAATAAGCAAAGTCTGTAAAGTTGAGTCTCAAACTTTTTGGAACAGTTTATATGAATGCATTTAACCTTTGACTATTTCCGACGATTCACGAACAATTGTTGTAAGTAAATATCTATATATATGTATAAAAGTAAGTATATACAATAATTTGAAATAATAAAATACAATAGATCATTAAGATTAGGTATGTAAAATAATATACAAGATAATAATTTGGTTATTAAAATAAAGCTATATATAAATGTGTATGAATTCTATAAATAATTATTATGATATATATATATATATATATATATTGGATTATACATAAAAGGTCAAAATATTATATGTTATTATTAAATGATACATAAATAATAATATATAATATTACTATATTAAATATAATTACAAGTTATAATATAAGTTGTTATTATTATTACTTTCATTAGTGTTACTAACATTAATATTAATATTAAAATTAAAATCAGTATTATTAATATTAACATCAGTATTATTAATATTATTATTTTTAATATATATATATAAATATGAAATGTGATGCATGTAAATTATTTTATTATTGTTATTGTATCATTATTTGATTAACATTAAATTAATTATCATGATTATTAATAATACTATGATTGTTATTAATATCATCATTTTAATTATTATGATTAAAAGTTATTATTAGTAATATCATTATTAAGTATTATTTGTATTATTATTATTATTATTATTATTATTATTATTATTATTATTATTATTATTATTATTATTATTATTATTATTATTATTATTATTATTATTATCTTTATTTCAAATTATTATTATTATTACTTTTGTAATTATTCTTATTATTATTAGTATTATTATTATAATTATCATTAATAATAATATTATTATTATTATTATCAATTTCATTAAAAAATTTATTATTGTGACTTATTATTTTTATTATTAGTAATATTATTATTATTTGTATTTATATTACTATTAATATAATTATAATTATTAATTATTAATATCTTTTATATAAAAACCCTGCATATAGATTTAGAATAAAAATCTGTTTAACGTAGCAATCACACTATTTTTGATTTTGTTTATATCTCAATAATCGTAGCCTAAACTGTATTAATCGTACAAATTAGTTGATTTTATTCAACGATTTATTATTTTAATTTTTCTGATTGATTCTTCTGTCCCAAATCCGTTCTCAATCCACATCACTTTACATTGCAGAGAAAATCAATCTTATCATCTTTATAAAGCCTCAATTATACGTAATATATCATTATATTAAGTTAGACCCTTATGCACTTCGAGATGAAAAACCAAAAACACTGAAAAATGAGTCGTTACCCCATATTCTTGCTTCTATTTTCAAACAGCTCGATTTCTTAATGAATTTCAAAAATTACAAATGCAGTGTTGTTAGGAATCTCGTATTTAAACTATCTGAAAAATTTCAGACTTCAATTCATCGAATTGAAATCCAATTTTGGAGTCAAAGTCATATTTCAAAAAGTCAAAGTAATTGTTCTTGGTAAAATTTGATTTAATTTCTATGTTTTAAGTTAAATGGATTATCCAGAAAGTTTCTAGGAGCAAATTTGAATATATTTTATGTTGGAATCATAAGGCAAAACAATCTCAAAATCAAAATTGGATGTTGAGTTGTTCATCGTCTATTTTTTTTTCTGTTTCAGTTCAATTTTTGTTTTGATTTATGGATATAATTAAATTTATCATAATAGGGTTGTTTTCTGTAATAATAAAGCCTTAAATAAAATGTATAATTTGTTGTTTTGAATGGATTGAACACTGGTCAATTTTAACGAAAACAAGTGAAGGAGAAGAAGATGAAAACAGACGAGGGTTAAAAGAATTTAGTCGGGGGTTTATTTCAGAAAATGGGCAACAACCCAACGATTTAGAGGGATATCGGGTGAGCGAGAGGTCTCGGGTTCGAGCCCGGGCGATTACAACTATTTTTTTTAAAAAGCCTGTTTTGGTGAGGTAGTAACTCTATTTTTTTATTTCATTATTATTATTATTATTATTATTATTATTATTATTATTATTATTATTATTATTATTATTATTATTATTATTATTATTATTATTATTATTATTATTATTATTATTTTTATTATGATTATGATTGTTATTGTTATTATTATGATTATTATTATTATTAGTATTATAATCATACTTATAAGTATTAAAATCCTTATTACCATTATTATTACTATAATTATTATTAATATTAGTATTAGTACCATTTTTAGTACTATTATTAATATTATTATTATTATTATTATTATTATTATTATTATTATTATTATTATTATTAAAATAAGTATTATTAATATGATTATCATTATTAGTATTGTTATTATTATTAATTATTATAATTTTTGCAAAGATTGTTATTTTGTTTTCATTACAACTATATAATTATTATTATTATTCTCATTTTTACTACTAATATCATTATTATTATTACTATGATTCTTATTATAATTACTATAAGTAATGTTATTTTTAATCATTACTATCAAATACATGTAACAACCCAACCCGTTAACCAACCAAAAACGCGGAATAAAAAAAATTTAAAACTGAACTGGAGGGTGCGCGGCGCGCACCACTGCATATGCGCGGCGCGCACAAGGCCTGAGATAGTTCTGATCAAAATGTCCATTTTTCGCGAAAAGTTCTTCGACTTCCCCACACTTTTAGACCGAACGCTTTTCACAACAAACTTATATATGTAAAACTAACACGAATCAAACATAAAAATGATGTTTTACAAGTGGGGCCCACACGACCCAAAATACAAGTTTAATACAAGTTTAGAGTTTCGACCACCAAAAAGTTTAAGTTCCAAACTACACAATGAGCATGGCGTTTGGGATTAAACTACCCAACTACCGATCAAACTCCAAGAGCTACTAAAGCCAAAAGCGTCCCCTAGTATCAAGCGGGATCTCTAGTCCAATACGATGCCCTTACCCTTGTCCGAAACCGAACCTATAAAATGGTAAACAATGAGAGGGTAAGCAAAGCTTAGTGAATGCAATAATTATACGAATACATATATAATTATACCTACTTGCATACACTTACACCAACCGCAAACATGCTAGCAACACAATTAGCTTATCGTCACATTAACAAGCTATAATCTCCAATACCAAAAGCTAGCAACAATCGCATAATAATATAACTTGAAATGATATAATATGCTTACAACACAAGTAACCATGGTCGACCAATAGTACAAGGGAACGGCGCTCGCGAAAACGCCATCGGTGTTCATAACATCCATTAGGGCACTTAACACCTCGCACCACTAACCCCTAGGGTGGCACCTTAACACCTCGGCACATCACCCCGAGTGGCATCTTAACACCTCGATGCAACACTCATTATTTTACGGAGTGGTGTCTTAACACCTCGACACTACACTCCTAGGTGGCATCTTAACACCTCGATGCTACACCCTTCACGCGAAACGTGGTGTCTTAACACCTCGACACTACACATTTCACGCTACAACAAATAGATACATTATATACCTACGCATATAATTATTCCACTCACCTTAACAATTAGATGACGATTTCAACCTCCAAAAGCTTCAAAGCAAAGTACCTAATATAATAAGTACTTGATCAACACACAATCTAAGTGGACTCAATACTAACACTTACACATGAGCATTTAATGACTTAATGTATTAAATCGCTCATTTATACCAAAACCGCCCAATTAAAGTCAAGACCACCACTAATCACTTTAAAGCTAGTGATTAAGGTCCAACAACACCAACTAATACATAATTAGGGTAATTCATACCCATCTTTCCAAACTAGGTCAATTTATTACCCAAATAACCATTTTAAGACGACACACCCATTTCGGGTCATCCACTAACTAACCAACACCCATTTACTAAATAACTAGGTGTGTTAGCAATTAACTCACCAATTAGGGTTCATAAACATCATTTAATACTTTGAAACCCTAGACTAGTCACCAATTAGTATTCAAGACTCAATTTTACCCAAGAACACCCAAAATCACCAATAATGGGTTTTGTGTTCATCATTTACTCAAACCCTAACCCTTACACTAAATCAAATTAAGGAAAATAAAATTATAACATACCACAACTACCACAACGAAGCTAGAGATAAGATGAACGACTTTAATGCTTGAACTTTAACCCAAAACAAGCTCCTTCCTCTTGGATTTAAGCTTTCTCACACTTGAATCACACTCTCTCACTAGGATTTAAGTGGATGAAGTTTGGTGGTTAGAAATGGAGTAATGAGGCTCAACCAAACTGATCTAGGGCCTTTAATTCGTCCATAAGTGAATTTACCAAAATGCCCATCAAAATATCTGATTTAAAAAGCTGGAACCCGGCTACAGTAAGGGGTGCGCGGCGCGCTCCCTTTAGTGTGCGCGGTGCGCACTAGGCTCAGCTCACTCAGTGACTTCTGTTTAACAGCACAACATCACCCACACTCTATGTAACATATTTACACTGCTGTACAAACTGATTAGGGTCTTACAACTCTCCCCCACTTATTCGGATTGCGTCCTCGCAATCCAAGCCGCATGACAAGAGGGAAGATAAACCAACACGAATTCTTCGGGCTCCCAAGTAAACTCGAAACCCTTACTACGATGCCATTGAACTTTAAAAGTCCTAACCTCTTTATGCCTCAACGTTTTGACCTTCTCATCGAGTATGGCAATCGGCTCCTCAATATACTCTAACTTATTGTTTAGCTCAATTTCGTCTAACGGCACCCATGATGAATCATCCGCAAGACACTTACGGAGATGGGAAACATGAAATGTATTATGAATCCCCGCAAGCTCTTCGGGTAATTCCAAACGATACGCGACTTCACCAACACGAGCTAAAACTTTAAAGGGACCAATAAACCGAGGAGCTAACTTTCCCCGTTTTTGAAATCGAATAATACCCTTCCATGGCGAAACCTTAAGCATCACCATATCGCCTTCTTGGAACTCAATCAATCGCCTACGTCTATCGGCATACGACTTTTGCCTATCTTGAGCCTTCTTCAAATGTTCCCGAATCAAATCGATCTTGCTATTGGTATCTAAAACCAAATCGGTACTCCCGATCTCTCTTTGACCCACTTCTCCCCAACAAACGGGAGTTCGACACCTACGTCCATAAAGCATTTCGTAAGGTGGCATCCCGATACTAGTATGATAACTATTATTGTACGAGAATTCCACCAAAGGCAAATGCTCATCCCAACTACCACCGAAGTCAATGATGCACGCCCGTAGCATATCTTCCAAAGTTTGATTCGTACGTTCGGTTTGACCGTCCGTTTGAGGATGATACGCCGTGCCCAACTTCAATTGCGTACCCATATCTTCATGAAACTTTTCCCAAAACCGAGATGTAAAACAGGTATCTCGATCCGAAATAATAGATATAGGAACTCCATGTCGCGAGACCACTTCCTTGATAAACAACTTAGCCAAGGCCTCCGACGATATCGCTTCTTTAATGGGAAGAAACAAAGCACTTTTTTTCAATCGGTCAACTATAACCCAAATCGAATCAAATTGGGTTCTCGCCGTCTTAGGTAACTTTGTTATGAAATCCATGGTAATGTGCTCCCATTTCCATTTCGGAATTTCTAACGGTTGCAATTTACCATACGGCTTTTGGTGTTCGGCTTTTACTTGCAAACACGTGACGCATTGCTCAACATACTTCACAACATCACGCTTCATGCCCGGCCACCAATAATCTTTCTTCAAGTCAAGATACATTTTCGTCGCGCCCGGATGAATGGAATATTTTGACTTATGTGCTTCATCAAGTAGCACTCGTCGGTAATCACCCATCTTAGGCACCCACACCCTTCCTTGGAAAGACAACAAACCACACGGACCCATAGTAATAAACTCCGATTGGCCCACGATTCGCTCCGTATGCTTGTTGTGAACATAAGCCTCTATTTGAATCTAACCAAGCTTTTCAAGAAAATCATTGGTAATAATCAAACGTAACGATCCAACTCGTATCGCCGGATGTTGACTCTTTCGACTCAACGCATCCGCGACCACATTCGCCTTACCCGGATGATAAAGTATTTCACAATCGTAGTCTTTCACCACATCCATCCACCTACGTTGGCGATAATTCAAATCTCGTTGATTAAAGAGATGTTTCAAACTCTTATGATCCGAATAAATCGTACACTTGACACCATACAAGTAATGGCGCCAAATTTTCAACGCATGCACAACCGCCGCCAACTCAAGATCATAAGTCGGATACCTCGTTTCATGTTCCTTTAATTGTCGAGAGGCATAAGCGATGACTTTACCTCTTTGCATTAGAACACACCCGAGACCATTTAAGGAAGCATCACAATAAACCACCATGTCTTCAACACCTTCCGGTAATACTAACACCGGAGCTTGACACAACTTCTCTTTTAACAATTGAAAAGCAATTTCTTGCTCGTTCTCCCAAACAAACCTCGCATTTTTCCTTGTCAATTTCGTCAACGAAGAAGCGATCTTAGAAAAATCTTGGATAAACCGACGATAATAACCGGCCAATCCGAGAAAACTTCGGATTTCCGTAGGCGTAGTCGGTCGTCCCCAACTCTTCACCGTTTCGATCTTCCCCAGATCTACTTGAATACCGTTTTCGTTCACAATATGACCAAGGAATTGAACTTCCCTTAGCCAAAATTCACATTTGGAGAACTTTGCATACAACTTCTCCTTTTGTAGCGTCTTCAATACTTCACGCAAATGATGTTCATGTTCGTTCATACTTTTCGAGTCAACTAGTATGTCGTCAATGAACACTATTACCGACTTGTCCAACATAGGTTGGCACACTCGGTTCATAAGATCCATGAATGCCGCCGATGCATTCGTAAGACTAAAGGGCATAACTACAAACTCATAATGCCCGTAACGCGTTCGAAAAGCTGTTTTCTCTATGTCTTCCTCACGGACCCGCATTTGGTGATAGCCGGACCGTAGGTCGATCTTAGAGAAATACGTTGCACCTTGAAGTTGATCAAATAAATCGTCAATCCTAGGTAGTGGATAATGATTCTTGATCGTCACTTTATTCAACTCACGGTAATCAATGCACATACGCATACTACCATCTTTCTTCTTCACAAATTACACCGGAGCGCCCCATGGCGAAGCACTCGGTCGAATAAAACCCTTCTCGAGCAACTCTTGGGTTTGATTTAACAACTTTTGCATTTCCGTTGGTGCTAAACGATAAGGAGTTTTAGCAATGGGAGTAGCTCCCGGAACCAACTCAATACGAAACTCAACTTGTCTTTCCGCCGGAACACCCGGTAATTCGTCCGGAAAAACGTCTTCAAATTCACTAACAACTGGAATTTCACGAATAGGTGGTGGCTCATTGCGAGTATCAACAACATGAGCAAGGAAAGCCATGCCACCGGTAACAACAAAACGACGTGCCCGTGCAAAAGTGCATATCGGCACCGGTCTCCTTCGCTTATCACCATGAATAATTAACTCTCTCCCACTTAGGGTCTTCACACGAATAAACTTATCATGGCATGCAATATTGGCTCTATAACGATCGAGCCAATCTATACCAACGACAATATCAAAGTCGCCCAAGGTCATTGGAATAAGATCAATTTTAAAGGTTTCGGCACCAAAAACAACATCACAATTTTCACACACATCAACCACTAGCACCGTCTTGCCGTCCGCTATTTCGACTTCTATCGGACGACTTAACTTAGCTAACGGTCTATTAAGTTTAGGCATAAATTTAGGAGACACAAACGACAAATTTGCACCGCTATCGAAAAGAATCCTTTCCGGATTAGAATTAACCATGTAAGTACCTTAGACAACTTCGTGCGATTGTTTGGCTTCATCATTGGTCATCAAATAGTTGCGACCCCTAGCCGTACCCCCTGCCTTCTTTAACCGCTTCACATTGTCGTTTCGCAAGTCGGGACACTCCGGCTTCTTATGCCCTTCTTTGCCGCAATTAAAACAAGTGACTTTGTTTCCGGAAGATGGTTTCGGACACTCACGAGCCATATGACCCGGTTGCCCACAATTGTAGCACGTATAAGAAACCCACCGGTAGTGCCCTTCTTTGCACTATTGACACTTTCGGCCCCCCTCTTGCTCTTGCTCTTGCTCTTCTTGCTTGAGGCATTAGAGTAACTAAAACCTTCAAACTTTCTTTTGGAAAACATGAAATCACTCTTTCTTGGAACCTCCGGCTCAAAACCCCGAGCCAACTCAAACAATTCATCAAAAGTCTTAGCCATACCTCGACTAATCTTCCCCTTGTACTCATCATTCAAAGTACGGTAGAAATCCTTCATGAGTTTATGATCATCACCAACATATTCCAGGCAAAAACGAGTCTTTGCCAAGAATGTAGACTTGAGGGTAACCAAATCCATGGAACCTTGTTGCAAATGGTGCAACTCGTCCCGGATTCTATCGAGGTCGGAAGAAGTTCGGTATTCTTTGAAAAACTCTTTCTTGAAGTCTTCCCAAGTCAAACCCATACATTGTTCTTCACCATACAAGTTGATTTTATCGTCCCACCACAACTTAGATTCTTCGCGTAACATGCTAGAACCATACCTCGTCTTCTTTTCGGGAGGACATTCCGCGGTACGGAAAGCTCCCTCAATATCGGAGATCCAACATGTACTTTTCAAGGGATCTCGCACCCCATTAAACATCGGGGGTTGAGCATCCTTGAAGTTCTTGTACTGGAAGTCCCGCCTTCCTTCGCCTCCTTCACCGCGAGGATAGATATTCCTAGCGTCAAGGGCCTCTTCGATAGTGGCCTTCATTCGTTCATTTATCAAATCGGTCACCTGCCCATCGACCGAATCTTGAAAGACCTTTCGGACGTCCGTAAGAAAATCCGCTTTTAACTTTTTTAAGACGGCCTCAACCTTGGCCGAAAACTCGGCGTCCTCGCTTGTACTTCCGTTATCATGATCGGGACCGTTTCTCGTCTTCATTCTATAAAACAAATTAGGTTAAACCACCAACGGAAGGACAAATTATATATATATACATACACATACGCCACACTACTCCATCTCGCTCAACAATCGTCGTACATTGCTTGTTTAACACGATTTGCGCCCGTAAGAATGGTAGCTAATCATTGTTACGCGAGCACGTCGCATTAACTTGCTAGTACAACGTCCATCTCGCTCGATGCCCGCTAAACATACATAACAAATAGCGCATGATTAGTTTACATAAACCTATGCACAAACCAATCCCGATCCGACCCAAAGTCCTACAAGTCCCGCATAACGCACACACAAAAAGTCTAAGTCTAGGCGCCTATCTCAAGTCACCTAAATCCCATAGACCATGCTCTGATACCACTTGTAACAACCCAACCCGTTAACCAACCAAAAACGCGGAATAAAAAAAAATTTAAAACTGAACTGGAGGGTGCGCTGCGCGCACCACTGCCTATGCGCGGCGCGCACAAGGCCTTAGACAGTTCTGATCAAAATGTCCATTTTTCGCGAAAAGATCTTCGACTTCCCGACACTTTTAGACCGAACGCTTTTCACAACAAACTTATATATGTAAAACTAACACGAATCAAACATAAAAATGATGTTTTACAAGCGGGGCCCACACGACCCAAAATACAAGTTTAATACAAGTTTAGAGTTTCGACCACCAAAAAGTTTAAGTTCCAAACTACACAATGAGCATGGCGTTTGGGATTAAACTACCCAACTACCGGTCAAACTCCAAGAGCTACTAAAGCCAAAAGTGTCCCCTAGTATCAAGCGGGATCTCTAGTCCAATACGATGCCCTTACCCTTGTCCAAAACCAAACCTATAAAATGGTAAACAACGAGAGGGTAAGCAAAGCTTAGTGAATGCAATAATTATACGAATACATATATAATTATACCTACTTGCATACACTTATACCAACCGCAAACATGCTAGCAACACAATTAGCTTATCGTCACATTAACAAGCTATAATCTCCAATACCAAAAGCTAGAAACAATCGCATAATAATATAACTCGAAATGATATAATATGCTTACAACACAAGTAACCATGGTCGACCAATAGTACAAGGGAACGGCGCTCGCGAAAATGCCATCGGTGTTCATAACATCCATTAGGGCACTTAACACCTCGCACCACTAACCCCTAGGGTGGCACCTTAACACCTCGGCACATCACCCCGAGTGGCATCTTAACACCTCGATGCAACACTCATTATTTTACGGAGTGGTGTCTTAACACATCGACACTACACTCCTAGGTGGCATCTTAACACCTCGATGCTACACCCATCACGTGAAACGTGGTGTCTTAACACCTCGACACTACACATTTCACGCTACAACAAATAGATACATTATATACCTACGCATATAATTATTCCACTCACCTTAACAATTAGATGACGATTTCAACCTCCACAAGCTTCAAAGCAAAGTACCTAATATAATAAGTACTTGATCAACACACAAGCTAAGTGGACTCAATACTAACACTTACACATGAGCATTTAATGACTTAATGTATTAAATCGCTCATTTATACCAAAATCGCCTAATTAAAGTCAAGACCACCACTAATCACTTTAAAGCTAGTGATTAAGGTCCAACAACACCAACTAATACATAATTAGGCTAATTCATACCCATCTTTCCAAACTAGGTCAATTTATTACCCAAATAACCATTTTAAGACGACACACCCATTTCGGGTCATCCACTAACTAACCAACACCCATTTACTAAATAACTAGGTGTGTTAGCAATTAACTCACCAATTAGGGTTCATAAACATCATTT
Organism: Rutidosis leptorrhynchoides; assembly: GCF_046630445.1. Lineage (NCBI taxonomy): Eukaryota > Viridiplantae > Streptophyta > Magnoliopsida > Asterales > Asteraceae > Rutidosis > Rutidosis leptorrhynchoides. The sequence goes on from NC_092338.1 coordinate 287,800,744, forward strand.
AATACTTTGAAACCCTAGACTAGTCACCAATTAGTATTCAAGACTCAATTTTACCCAAGAACACCCAAAATCACCAATAATGGGTTTTGTGTTCATCATTTACTCAAACCCTAACCCTTACACTAAATCAAAGTAAGGAAAATAAAATTAGAACATACCACAACTACCACAACGAAGCTAGAGATAAGATGAACGAATTTAATGCTTGAACTTTAACCCAAAACAAGCTCCTTCCTCTTGGATTTAAGCTTTCTCACACTTGAATCACACTCTCTCACTAGGATTTAAGTGGATGAAGTTTGGTGGTTAGAAATGGAGTAATGAGGCTCAACCAAACTGATCTAGGGCCTTTAATTTGTCCATAAGTGAATTTACCAAAATGCCCATCAAAATATCTGATTTAAAAAGCTGGAACCCGGCTACAGTAAGGGGTGCGCGGCGCGCTCCCTTTAGTGTGCGCGGCGCGCACTAGGCTCAGCTCACTCAGTGACTTCTGTTTAACAGCACAACATCACCCACACTCTATGTAACATATTTACACTGCTGTACAAACTGATTAGGGTCTTACAATACAACTATTATTAAATTTGGCTTCATTAAAAATGGTGATGAAGCTTGTGTATACAAAATAGCTAGTGGGAGCACTATCATGTTTCTTGTACTATATGTGGATGATATATTGTTATTTGGAAATGATATTCCTGCAATGTAAGGTGTTAAAACTTGGCTAAGTAAATTCTTCTCCATTAAGGATCTTGGAGAAGAACAATACGTTTTGGGGATTGGGATCTACGGGGATAGATCCAAGAAACTGATAGGTTTGAATCAAAGTGCATACATTGAAAAGATCTTGAAAAGGTTCAAGATGGAGAACTCTAAGAAAGGTTTGGTACCTATTCAAAAGGGAACACTTCTCAGTTCATCTCAGTGCCCCACCACGAAAGATGAACAGGAGAGAATGAAGAAAGTCCCATATGCGTCTGCCATTGGGTCAATCATGTATGTAATGATATGCACTAGACCGGATGTGTCATGCGCTCTTAGCCTGACAAGTAGATACCAGAATAACCCAGGAAACAATCACTGGATTGCTGTCAAAAGTATATTGAAATACCTTAGAAGGACTAAGGATATGTTTCTGATATATGGATCTGGTGAGGAGGAACTCGCTGTAAAAGGTTACGTGGATGCGAGTTTCCAAACTGATCGAGATGATTCTCGATCACAATCCGGTTATGTCTTCACGTTAAATGGAGGTGCAGTCTCTTGGAAGAGTTCAAAACTGGATGTTGTTGCTTTATCCACTACAGAGTCGGAGTATATCGCCGCATCATTGGTAGCTCAGGAAGCTGCATGGATGAAGAAATTCATCGACGACTTAGGAGTAGTCCCTTCCATTCAGGACCCTCTTGAGATCTTTTGTGACAGCGAGGGTGCGATTGCTCAAATCAAGGAACCTCGTGCTCATCAAAAGACCCGTCACATTGAACGGAGATTCAACTACATAAGGGATGAAGTTAAAAAGGGAAAGATATGTATTCGCAAAGTTCACACAGATCTTAATATAGCGGATCCTCTCACGAAGCTCTTACATGGAGCAAAACATGCAGGACATGTTTGTGCATTAGGGCTTCGATATTCTAGTGATTGGTCATGATCTGTTTTAAGTATTGTAACAGAACAAAATTTGTTCAAACTCATTAATATAATTATGGTATTAATTTATTAATCTTGAGTCATGTTCCTATTTTGCATATTTTATCCATGAATAAGTAATTATTCTAAATTCCGTAGTCGATTACATTTGTGGGAACAAGTGTGAGGTTTAGACTATTATGAACTTGGATTGGTATACATTCACGGGATGAATGTGGGTCAAGGTTGCAACTAAGGTTCATAGATATTTGTGGGATACAAATATTGGAAGACCCGCTCTCAAGATTTACTAAATGGAGCCTTTGTGGTTGATCACACGTAATTTTGAGTAAAGGCGAATATCATTGTATCCTCTGACCTGAGATACATATTAGGTTCGGATATTTACCAAGTATTGTGCCTTGATTCTTTCCTTCGGTATTCTGAAATATGGTAGTTCATAAGGAAGATCTCAGGTATAATGCAAGGTGTATATTTAGGACGCATGTAGTCAAGATGGAATTTGTCCCTCTTATTCGTTGAGAGTCAGATGTTTAAGGCCTGATAAAGTTAAATCTAGAAGAGAGTGATCACTCTGTGTCTCTTGGATTAACATGACATCTAGGACGAAAGGATATAATGAAAAGATTCACCTAATCATGTTCGAGATGGGAACTCGAAAGGGATGATGTTATTGAATGGCACAAAGTCATAACATATTGGGGGTGATGGACGGTCGTTAGGTGGTATCCGTCACTTGCATTAATTTCTTATGTTTCTCGTGAAAGTGGGAGATTGAAGGTATTTCGTATGCCCGAGAGACATATTTAATTAATGTGGCTAATATGTTATGATCCAAGTCGGGTCATACCCAATAACAAGCTCACCGACACCTTAAACGTATTTAAGCTTAACGAATGGATCATTAAGTATATACGCGACACTTGGATTTTAGAAAATCGGCTTTCTAAAGTATTATCACTTGAGATAAATTATTTGGATAATTTATATATAATATATAATTGTTTATAGGTTTAAATGATTATATTATGTAATATTTTATAAAAGGTTTATAAAATGTAAGTAACATAAATAATGCATAGTTTTATTTAACAAGTTTTGTAATTGTATTAACAAGTTTTATAAAACAATTACAATAATGTTATAACACTCCCATGGTGGGCAGATTTGGGATTCCAAGAAGTCCACTCATGCTTAGTCTTTTGTTACTTTTAAGTAACACAACTCCTCATGAGCATGGGCATAAGAAGTAGGACTTGTTGGAGACTTAAAAAGACATGCAACTACACATATTCTAGTGAAAAACCAAGCAACAAAACTGTTTCCTGCATGCTGATTCTGGTCGTGTATTTTCAGCAGCAAAAGTGGGTTCAAAGTTTGGTTTTTCAAGTGATAATCAAATGTCATTAAATCCTAACCAAAGTACTAGGTGTTGGAGGTTAGTTTGGGGTATAATCTCTTGAGGTTTCATAGTTTTAAGGCTCCATTCATCATCATCTTTTGACATAGCTGCTGTCTATTTTCTTGGGTGCAAAATGAGAGAGTTTCAAGCTTGGTTTTAAGGTGATTAAGAGTCTTAAATCCTAACCACATAAGGGTGGTGTTGGAGCACAAAAGCTTGGGTTTTACACACTTGTTCATCATCTTCATTATCACTTATTAACCTCCTAACTTGGAGAAGGTATAATCACTAAACATCCTTTTAATTGTAAGCATATTTCATAACTTGATCCTACTTGGGATTTAACTTTAAATGGTTAAAGTATAACAAGTCTAAAATTGGTAATTACATGCTTCCGCTTTTATTTAACTTAGAATGGTTTTAAGATACATGTACTTGTTAAATCCCAACACTAAATGGGTGAAATGGGTATGAAATGCCCTAAGTTTGTGTTAGTTAGTGTTAGTAGACTTTAATCACTAGTTTTTGGTGATTAAAGTTGAGTCTCAGCCATTTATGGGTGGTTTTAGTGTAATTGAGTTATTGAATGCAATTGGGTCATTGAATGCTCAAGTGTAAGTAATGTGGTTAGTTCCACAAGTTGTGTATTGAATGTGTACTTAATGTATTAGGTACTTTGCTTTGAAGCATACAGAAGTGTTTAATCACCAACGACGTGTTAAGGTGAGTGGAATAATTAGCGTGTACGTATATAATGTATTTATTTGTGTAGCGTGGGATGTGGAATTGTTGCGGTGTTCAAGACACCACATTCTATGTAACGAGTGGAATTGTCGCGGTGTTCAAGACACCACTCATTGGTTTGATTGGCATGTGGAATAGTCTCGGTGTTCAAGACGCCACATTGTCATGTGAGTGGGATTGTTGCGGTGTTCAAGACACCACTCATGGGTTTGATTGACATGTGGGATAGTCGCGGTGTTTAAGACACCACATTGTCATGGGGGTGAGTTAGTCGCGGTGTTTAAGACATCACCCGGGGGATTAGTGAATACGCGGAGTAATGTACACTAATGGATGTTATGAACTCCGACGGTCTTTCAAGTACTGTTCCCTTATTCGATTGGTTAACCATGGTTGTGTGAATTCGTATTTAGCATATTAAATTGTGAACCATATGCTATTGTTGTTGCTAGCTTATTGTGAATTGCGAATAGTAATTTATGCATTATGTTTGCAAGGTTGTCGAATTGCTAGCTTGTATGCGGTATTGTGTAAGTAATTGCAAGTAAGTAGGTTATATATGTATATGTATAATTATTGCATTTACTAAGCGTTAGCTTAACCCCCCTTGTTTATCTTTTTAGATGCAGGTGCGGACAAGGGGAAGGGGGTTGTTGGATACTAGTTCCCTATGTTGGATTATTGTTGAAGCTTTTGAAGTCGACCTAGCGTTTTGGGTAGTTTATCCCCAAACCATGCTCGGGTGTAGTTTGGATTAAAATTATCATTTTAAGTGAGTCGAACTTGTATTACATTTGATTAATGGTCTTCATGCCTTTTGTAAACATTAAAGTTATTGTAAGCTTTAACAGGTTGTATTGATTGGTTTAAACTTTTTGAATGGCGCGTAAATGTTTTATAAAAAAAAATTTACTCGTGTTAAATACGGGTTGGGTTGTTTGAAGTGGTATCAGAGCATGGTCTAAGGGATTTAGGCGACTTGAGATAGGTGCGTAGACTTAGACTTTATTGTGTGTGCGCTTTATGCGGGACTTGTAGGACTTCGGGTCGGATCGGGTTCTGGTTAGTGCATAGGTTTATGTGAACTAACCTTACGCTATTTGTTTGTGTTGTATTTGAAATTCATCAAGCGAAATAGACGTTGTACTAGCAAGTTAATGCGAGGTGCTCGCGTAACAATGACTAGCTACCATTGTTATAAATCGTGTCGAACAAGCGATGTACGACGATTGTTGAGCAAGATGGGGTGGCGAGGTGAACATGTGTATATGTATGTTTCACGTCTTTTTGTTTCGTTGTTTAACATCTTCTGTTTTATAGAATGAAGATGAGAAACGGATATGATACCGATGGTGGAGGTACTAGCGAGGATTCCGAGTTCACGGCCAAGGTTGAGGCCATTTTGAAAAATCATCATGCGGCTTTCCTAGAAGATGTCAAGAAGATGTTTCTAGATACGATTGACGAGCAATTAGTCAATGTAGTAAAGGAACAAATTAAGGTTGTCCTTCAAGAGGATAATGTTGGAAGGCGAGACTTTTTCTACAATAATTTCAAGGATGCTCAACCTCCTACTTTTGAGGGCAAAAGGGACCCACTTAAGAGCGCCCGGTGTACCTCTGATATGGAGGGGGCTTTTCGTACTTGTGAATGCCCTCTTGATAAAAATACGAGTTACGGTTATAGCATGTTGAGAGGTGACGCTAAGTTGTGGTGGGATGCGAAAATCCAAGTTTATGGTGAAGAACAATGTATGGATGTTACTTGGGACGAGTTTAAAGCGGAGTTTTTCCAAGAGTACTGAACTTCGGTCGATCTTACTAGACTTAAGGACGAGTTGCATTCCTTGAGGCAAGGGTCGATGGATTTGAACACTCTTAAATTCGTTTTCTTGTCAAAGACCCAATTTTGCCCGGAGTATGTCGGGAATGATAAAATGTTGAAGGAAGACTTCTATCAAATCTTGAATGACAACTATCAAGAGAAGATTAGTGTGAATGTGGTGAAAAGTTTTGATGAGTTGTTCGATATGGCCAAAGGTTTCGAGTCGGTTATCTTGAGAAAGAGTGGCTTTACTTTTGGGAAAAGAAAGTTTGAAGCTACTAGTCACTCGAACAAGAAGAGTAAAGGTGCAATCGAGAGTTTTGGTAGTGTGAAGAAAGGTGCTTCCAGAGTTTTTCCTTATTCTTGTCACAATTGTGGACGAAGGGGGCATATGGCCCGTGATTGCACCAAACCATCTACTACAACCAAACTCACTTGTTACAATTGTGGTAAAGAAGGGCACCGAAAGACGGAGTGTCCCGATTTGAATAATGATCTTGTTAAGAAGTTGGAAAAGGCGGCGGGTACGGCACGGGGGTGAAATTATTTGATGACCAATGACGAGGCCAAACAATCCAATGAAGTTGTCTCAGGTACTTTCATGGTTAACTTTAAATCGGCAAGGATATTATTTGATAGCGGTGCTAATTTGTCTTTTGTGTCGCCTCGATTTGTGTCCAGGCTTAACAACCCGCTAGCTAAGTTAAGTCATCCGGTAGAAGTTGAAATAGCGGATGGTAAGACGGTGCTAGGGGTTAATGTGTCTAAAGATTGTAATGTTGTGTTCGGTACCGAAACGTCTAAAATTGATCTCATTCTGATGACTTTGGGTGCGTTTGATATTGTTGTGGGTATGGATTGGCTCGATCATTATAGAGCCGATATTGCATGCCATGATAAGTTCATTCATGTGAAGACCCCAAGTGGGGGAGAGTTGATTATCCATAGCGATAAACGAAGAAGACTCGTATCATTATGCACTTATACACGGGCGCGATGTTTTCTTAAGAGTGGTGGTATGGTTTTCTTGCCCATGTAGTTGATACTCGTGATGAGCCACCACCCATTCGTGAAATTCTGGTGGTTAGTGAATTTGAGGACGTTTTTCCGGATGAGCTACTGGGTGACTCGGCGGAATGACAAGTCGAATTTCGCATTGAGTTGGTTCCAGGAGCTACTCCCATTTCTAAAACTCCTTATCATTTAGCACCGACAGAAATGCAAGAGTTGTTAAATCAAACCCAAGAGTTGCTTGAAAAGGGTTTTATTCGACCGAGTTCCTCGCCATGAGGTGCTCCGGTTTTGTTTGTGAAAAAGAAAGATGGTAGTATGCGGATGTGCGACTATCGGGAGTTGAACAAAGTGACGATCAAGAATCATTATCCATTGCCTCGGATTGACGATTTATTTGACCAACTCTAAGGTGCAACATATTTTTATAAGATTGACTTACGGTCCAGCTATCACCAAGTGCGGGTCCGTGAGGAAGACATAGAGAAAACAGCTTTCCGAACTCATTACGGGCATTTTGAGTTTGTAGTTATGCCTTTTGGTCTTACGAATGCACCGGCGGCATTCATGGATCTTATGAACCGAGTGTGCCAACCGATGTTGGACATGTCGGTAATTGTGTTCATTGATGACATACTTGTCTATTCAAAGAGTATGAAGGAACATGAGCACCATTTGCGTGAAGTGTTGAAGACGTTGCGGAAGGAGAAGTTGTATGCTAAATTCTCCAGATGTGAATTTTGGCTAAGGGAAGTGCAATTCCTTGGTCATATTGTGAATCGAGAAGGTATTCAAGTAGACCCGGGGAAGATAGAAATGGTGAAGAGTTGGGGACAACCGACTACGCCTACGAAAATTTGAAGTTTTCTCGGATTGGCCGGTTATTATCGTCGATTTATCTAAGACTTTTCTAAAATTGCTTCTCCTTTGACGAAGTTGACGAGGAAGAACGTGTGGTTCAATTGGGAAAAGGAGCAAGAAATTGCTTTCCAATTGTTAAAATAGAAATTGTGTCAAGCTCCGGTGTTGGTATTACCGGAAGGGATTAAAGATATGACGGTTTATTGTGATGCCTCATTAAATGGAATCGGGTGTGTTCTAATGCAAAGGGGTAAAGGCATCGCTTACGCCTCTCGACAATTAAAGGAACACGAAAAGAGATACCCGACTCATGATCTTGAATTGGCGGTGGTGGTTCATGCGTTGAAAATTTTGCGCCACTACTTGTATGGTGTCAAGTGTACGATTTATTCGGATCATAAGAGTTTGAAACATCTCTTTAATCAATGAGATTTGAATTATCGTCAACGTAGTTGGATGGATGTGGTAAAGGATTATGATTGTGAAATACTTTATCATCCGGGTAAGGCGAATGTGTTCGCGGATGCGTTAAGTAGAAAGAGTCAACATCCGGCGATACGAGTAGGATCGTTACGCATGATTATTACTAACGATTTTCTTGTAAAGCTTGGTGAGATTTAAATTAAAGCTTTTGTAAACAACAAACATGAGGAACGAATTGTGGGGCAAACGGAGTCTATTACTTTAGGCCCACATAGTTTGTTGTCTTTTCAAGGAAGAGTGTGGGTGCCTAAGATGGGTGGCTATCGACAAGTGCTACTTGATGAAGCACATAAGTCAAAGTATTCCATTCATCTGGGTGCAACGAAGATGCACTATGATTTGAAGAAAGAGTATTGGTCGCCCGGCATGAAACGTGATGTTGTTAAGTATGTTGAACAATGCGTCACGTGCTTGCAAGTTAAAGCCGAACACCAAAAGCCGTACGGTAAGCTTCAACCATTGGAAGTCCCAAAATGGAAATGGGAGCACATTACCATGGACTTCATTACCAAGTTACCAAAGACGGCGAGGACCCAATTTGATATGATTTGGGTAATAGTTGATCGATTGACGAAGAGTGCTTTGTTTCTTCCCATTCGGGAAATGATATCATCAGAGACTTTGTCTAAGTTGTTTATCAATGAGGTGATATCGAGACATGGGGTTCCTATATCTATTGTTTTGGATCGAGATACTCGTTTCACGTCTCGGTTTTGAAATAAATTTCATGAAGATATGGGTACTCAATTGAAAATGAGCACGGCGTATCATCCTCAAATGGACTGTCAAACCGAATGTACAAATCAAACGTTGGAGGATATGTTAAGGGCGTGTGTTATTGATTTCGATGGTAGTTGGGATGAGCACTTACCATTGGTGGAATTCTCGTACAATAATAGTTACCACACTAGTATTGGAATGCTACCTTATGAGATGCTCTATGGGTGTAGGTGTCGAACTCCTATTTGTTGGGGTGAAGTGGGTCAACGAGAAATTGGGAGTACCAATTTGGTTTTAGAGATGAATAGTAAGATTGAGATGATTCGGGCTCGACTTAAGGTGGCGCAAGATAGACAAAAATCTTATGCCCAAAAAGGTAGGTGATCGATTGAGTTTTAAGAAGGTGACATGGTGATGCTTAAGGTTTCGCCATGGAAAGGTGTTATTCGGTTTCGGAAACGAGGAAAGTTAGCTCCTCGATTTATTGGTCCTTTCAAGGTTTTGGCACGTGTTGGTGTAGTTGCTTATAGACTAGAGTTATCCGAAGAGCTTGCGGGAATCCATAACACATTTCATGTTTCCCATCTTCGTAAGTGCCTTGCGGATGACTTGACTTGGGTGCCATTAGATGAGATTACATTGAATAACAAATTAGAGTATGTTGAAGAGCCGATTGCAATCCTTGATGAAATGGTTAAAATGTTGCGGAACAAAGAAGTTAGAACTTTTAAAGTGCAATGGCAACATCAAAAGGGTTCCGAGTTTACGTGGGAATCTGAAGAGTTTGTTTTGGTTTATCTCCTGGCTTGTCATGCAGCTTGGATCGCGAAGACGCGCTCCGATTCAAGTGAGGGAGAGTTGTAACATCTCGTTTCCTCGTACATGGTATCAAGGTGCGCATTTGTTAGGACCCCGAAGTTGTATAGTGTTAATGTGAAATAAGCTTAATTGATGGTTCCTTAGAAGCGGGATATATAAGGAACCTAAGTAGTCCTAATTAGATAGCCATTGCATTGTAACTGAGTTCTAAAAGCTGTGGAATGTAAATCTTGTTAATTCTCTCTTATACCGAATCTCCTTCACACTTATCGAATCTCATTCTAACTTGTCTTTTCTTCTAATCTCAACATGATATGACCTATCATTTGGTATCAGAGCTTCCAGGGAGTGATATTACATCACTAGATCGATCCAGAGATTGAAGATTACAGAATCTGAACACTCTCGGTATTTTAAATCAGATTCGGTATAATCGAATCTGATAATCTGACGTTCAGATTCCTGTGATAAGTTCAGCGAAGGTGTATTAGGTTGATTAGAAATAGTTTTAATCATCATTACAGCTTTTTAACATCAATTATGGAGAATCAAGTTAATTTTTAGAGTTCGTGGCTAAAACTCTCGGTATTCATCAATTATAGCTTGATTCTGTAGTTAAGTAAAGATTTGAGGTTTCAGTTGTGATCGTGAGGTGTTTAATCACATTTCTGACGATTTAATTTCATCAATTCTTCAAGTTTTGAAGATTTGATACACATTCGGTATCGTAACTGCCATACCGAATCTGCTAAAAGCTACTAATTCTCATCCAGTGTTACAGATTGTGGTCTGTTTGTGATTCTATCACATTCGGTTTGGTCATACGTAGCTAATTGGTGTGATTTGATAAAGGATTCATTTGAATTCTAAGTTTTCATACTTAGACTCGGTATTGTCAACTGCTAGAGTTGACATTCGGTATCCTATACATTCGGTATCTTTGATATTTTGTGTGATACTAACTTGTTTCCTTGTGCAGCAAGGTTACAGAATCTAATTCAAAGGAATTGAATTATGTTTGAATTCAAATTCATATAGAGTCTGACTACCGAGTCTGATACCGAATCAGGATCTCGGTATCACTTAATTCATTGGTTTCAAGTGTTCTCAGGTTACAAATCTTGTGGTTAACAAATCTATACCGAATCTGGGTGTGTTACTTATATTTCTGATCAGTTTCTGATACAGAATCTGGTTTACCGAATCTGCTACAGTACAGAATCTGTACCGAATCTGCTACAGTACCGAATCAGTTACCGAATCTGACATTTATGTTAGATTGTTGTGATTTTTCATCTTAGATTTGATCAATACCGAATCTTTACCGAATCTACCTCATTTTCAAGATGTCTACTCAAGATACTTTGATCATTGGATCAGATTCCCATCCTCCAGTGTTGTTTGATGGCAAGTACACTCAGTGGCTTCACCGTATCACTCAGTACATAGACTACAAGGGTGAGAAAGCAAAGTACATACAGGCTTCTCTGAGAGATGGTCCAGTTGTAGATTATCATCCGGATACTGGTATGCCAATTCCAGTCTATGAACTTTCTGGTGATAAAAGTGAGAGAGCTCAGGGTGACATAGAAGCAAAGAACATTGTTATGCAAGCTATCCCGTATGAGTTGTTTGAAAATGTTGATAGCAACACAACAACAAAAGATATATAGGGATGAGATCAAACGACAGCAAGAAGGTTATGACATGTCAGATGTTACTAAACTGAATAAGGCTCTGGGATTTTATGAAGATTTCAAGCAGGAACCTGATGAACCACTCAAGGATACCTACCTTAATTTCAATGGTATTCTCAATGAGTTGAAAAGGTGCAAGATCATAAAAGTAAATGCTGAAGTCAACATGAAATTTTTCAAAAAGCTCAATGTTGATTGGCTTCCTTATGGAACCATTGTTCGATCAACCAAAGAGATTGACAAGTTGACTATTCATGAGCTTGTTGGAGTTCTTATGCATTACCAACCTGAAGTGTCTAAACTTCAAGAAGGAAGGAAAGAGTCATCTCCAAGTGATCCTCTTGCTCTCATTGCCAAAAAGAAGAGCAAATCATTTACGACTTCCAAAAGCTTGTCCAAGAAAGTGCTTGTTGAAGATTCAACTGATTCTGAAGAATTGAATGTGTCTGATGTTGATGATTCTCACCTTGAATTAGTCAAGATGGCAGCCATGTTCTAAAAAGCCTTGAAAAAAATACAAATTCAAAGGCAAATCAAGCAATCAACGCAAGAATTCATCATCTTCCTCGTACTACAAGAAAGCTGATCAATCAAAACAACAACAACGTGCTGATGATTCCAAGAACGATGATTCAATCTGTTTCAATTGTGGCAAAGCTGGTCATTACTCTCGTAAGTGCAAGATGCCTAAGAAGAAGGATGCAGCTTACTACAAGAAGAAAATATTGATGGCTAAGATTGTAGAAACTGGAGGAGAGCTGAAACCGGTTGATGATACTTGGTTTAACTGGACTGACGATTCAGATTCAGATGTTGAACATGCAAATGTTTGCAAGGTGACTAAGCTCATCAAAACTACGGAAGCAATGGAGGATTCTAACTCAGCATCTGATGATGATAAGGTACAATCATCTGAAATTCCACCTGATTTTATCAAAGTGCAAAATGACATGATGACGAATTTGGTATCAATGTCAAAAGAAGTCAAAGGTTTAAAATCTGAAAACAAGGTTTTAAAAGATAAAATCAAACTTTTTGAGACCTAACCATCTTCATCTAAATTACAATCGGAACTGCAAAGATTGACTGTCCAACTCAGCTCCACGGAAACTGAGTTGGAAGATCTTAAAAAATCAGTTCATCCGATTAAGGTCGAAAGGACAGATTATCGTCTAAAATCGGAACGACTTGCAGAAAAAGTTCAATTTCTAGAAAAAGATCTTTCTGACTTGAAAACTCAACATGAACCCACACTTTCAAAGCGAAACAAGAAAATTATTCAAATGAAAAACACCATCATTGAAAAGAACTCTGAAATATCTTCGTTGTCAAAAGAGTCTTTTCAAATGAAAGCACAACTTGCTCGATATGAGGAAAAACTCTATCAAACAGATCAATCTAAAGCTATCATGAATATGGAACTTTCAAAACAAATGATTTTCATGAATAGACCAAAAACAATTCATGGTGATAAGTTGGGGTTGGATTATGAAGATCCTAAGATCTTAGAAAATGCTTCCAAAAAGATTTCAGGATTATATCATTCTGATTACTTTCAAGCTGATTTACCATATCATTTTGTACATGCTTCTGATGCTGATTTTGATGATATTATTGTTAATTGTAAATCTAGGAAATACCATCAAATTAGCTTAATGTATGAGAAAATCAATGCTAAAATGGGTAAATCAAATCCTGATTTCTTGAAGGAACTTGTTGAAACTGAAAAGAATATGCAACGTGAAAATTATGTGCCTAAGTGTAGATTGGTTTATATCCCAACACTCATGCTAGAGAAATATATTTTAATGCTTGAGAATGAAGTGTTTAACAAACCCAGTTCTAGCATTATTGCCATAGATGAGGTGTTTGATGAACCAACTTTTGATGTAAAACCAATTCTACCAGCTTTACCTACATGTTCTGATAATGTTTTCTATGAAGACCTAGCACATGAACTAACTGTCTTCTTTGAGACAGAATCCCTAGGTCAACCTGATTTAGATGTAAAGGTAGAACCTCAAGATGAACCAAATGTTGAAAACATGATAGACTTTGACACAACAATTAATGAATTTTATGAAAATATACCTGTTGTATGAAACTTGAAATGTATACTAGGTATAGTTGAAAAGGAAAATGTTGATTTTCAACTTAAGTGTCAATAATTAGAACAAATGCTTACTTTGTGTGATAAATTGCCTCCACTTCCTAAGAAAAAATGTACTTATGATTTTACGTAAGGTGAAGTGCTTGTTTTTGCAGAGGAATTATGTCTTGAAATTAAGAGCTTAAAACAAAAAATAATTCAACTGAAACAGGCTAACACACTTAAGCAATCATCTACTGTTGAAACCAATGTGTCTGAATGTGTTGGTGGGATTTATAAGAAGGGGAAGGGAACAACAACATCTACGAATGCAAAACTCATTACTATTCTTAAAAACCCATTACGTTCTCAATTTGGTAAACGTGTTTCAAAAGTTGCACCTTCAACACAATTTGTTGTCAAGAAAGTTCATTCTCAAAATGGTTCTGTGTTAACTAAAAAGATTCCTATGATTCCAATGTCAAATCAATCAAAGGAAAGTCTTTTACCGAAATCAGTCAAGTCAACACAACACACGAGTTCAAAACCTGATTTGAGTGAGTATGATGCAAAGGAATGTAAAATCAAATTGAAAATTTCGCAAAATCAATCATCTCATGTGTCAACTGAAAAGTTTGGACGTCTAACTAACAGAGGTGTTTTTCGTGTCACAGGTTATAATCCAAATTTGACTTACAAGTCTATATGGGTTCCTAAGTCCACGACTAAGAAAGTAGAAACTAAACCAAAGAAATCTGCTAGTCGACCTAGGAAATCATCTCATGTTTTTCAATTTTCGTCTGTGAACAAAACATCTACTTGGAATAAGTTGTGTGTTAAGACTTCTGATAACGATGTAAAACTTGATATTGCGTATGATGCTTCATGTAATGTGGTTTTAAATGATTCTTTATTGTCTAGATTGCATGATGCTTTACGTGATTATCTCATTATTGATCCAAAGTTTATTGTTGGTACTAACCGTAAAGGACCCAAGAAACTTTGGGTACCTAAACTCTAGGAAATTAACGTTTACAGGGTTTCAACGTCTGTATTTGGTATATTGATTCCGGTTGCTCTCGACACATGACGGGAGATAAATCCTTGCTTGTCAATTTCGTTGACAAATTCCTAGGAACGGTTACTTTTAGAAATGATGAGATTGCAGCAATAACGGGTTATGGAGATTTTGTGAAAAATGGCATGACAATCAAACGAGTCTTATATGTTAAGGGTTTAGGGTGCAGTTTATTTAGTGTCAGCCAATTTTGTGACGGAGATCTCAAGGTTTTGTTTAAACGTCGTTAATACTCGGTGCAATCCACCGATGGAAACGATCTCCTTGTTGGTAAACGTTGTGCTTCACTTTATACTATTGACCTCAATAATTCACCATCACATGGAACCATGTGTTTGGTCACTCGTTCAACAAAGTAAAATTCATGGTTATGGCATCACCGGATGTCTCACCTGAATTACAAGGGTATTAATCGACTCGTCTCTAAAGACATAGTTGATGGTATTCCAAGCTTTCAATATGATAAGCATCATGTGTGTCCATCATGTGCAATGGATAAGCTGAAACGGACTAATCACCCACTTAAGCAACACCCAAGTACTTCATCGTCCTTGCAATTATTGTATATGGACTTCTGTAGACCCATGAAGATTTCTAGTCTTGGTGGCCGGAAACATGTGCTTGTCATTGTTGAAGATTTTTCCCGATTCACATGGATTTTCCTTCTACGAACAAAGTCAGAAACCCCCGCCATTATCATTGAGTGCATTACAAAGACTCAACGCTCTTTTGACAAACATGTTAAGAGTATTCGAACTGATAATGGGACAGAATTTAAGAATGACATGCTTGATAGTTATTTGAAAGACCAAGGCATTGAACATCAATTCTCTGCTGCACGTACCCCTTAACAGAATGGAGTAGTCAAACGATGTAATCGTACGTTGTGCGAAGCAGCTCGAATGATGCTTGCTTACTCCAAATTACCTCCGAAAATGTGGGGGGAAGCCATTTCTACTGCATGTTATACCCAAAATTGCTGCATCATTAATAAACGTCTTGATAAAACTCCTTATGAGTTACTATATGGTAGACGCCCGAATGTCAAATATTTCCGTGTCTTTGGTTGTATATGCTATGTGCTTAACGATTTTGATAGCTTCGGAAAGTTTGATCCTCATGGCGATCAGGAAATATTTCTTAGTTATTCTTCGAACCAATTCGCGTATCGTGTTTATCACAAACGGACAAAGACGATCAAGGAAAGCATTAATGTAAGGTTCGATGAATTATCGGGAATGGATTTTAAACAACTCAGTTCAAAACCTGATCCTAACCTGTCTATTACTTCTTCCGTGCAAAACTCAATTTTCTTGAAGAATGGTGTTCCTACAGTAACAAAAGAGGAACTGGATATCTTGTTTGATAGTCTTTATGCTTATCAATAGAATACAAATGTTTAAACCGTACGGGTTACACCATCACACTTGACGTTACGCTTTATCGAAGCATGGTTGGTTCTTTAATGTATCTGACTGCAAGTCGACCAGACATTACAGTTGCTGTAACTGTTTATACCCGCTTTCTGTCCAACCCTAAGAAATCTCACTCCAAAGCGGTTGTTAAGATTTTTCAGTACCTTAAAGGTACACCTAACCTTAGGATCTGGTATCCTCTTGGATCCGATTTCAATCTCTCTGCTTATACTGATGCGGATCATGGCGGTTGCTATGTTGATAGAAAAAGCACATCTGGATCAATTCAGATGTTGGGGAATAGGCTAGTTGGTTGGTCTTCCAAAAAGCAGAACTGTGTGTCTTTATCAATAGCAGAGTCTGAGTACATTGCTGCAGCTCACTGTTGTTCACAAGTTTTATGGATGCAAACTCAACTTTTGGACTATGGCTTTAAGATTTCTAAGACCCCAAATTACTGTGATTCACAAAGTGATATTGCAATTACGAGCAACCCGATCCAGTATTCTAAGATTAAACACATTGATATTCGTTATTATTTCATTAAGGACCATGTAGAAAAAGGGGATGTAGAGTTATACTTTATGCCTACCAAAGTGCAATTAGCTGACATGTTCACTAAGCCCTTAAATGAACTTAGGCTATAGTTCTTGATCAAAGATATTGGCATGGTAGAGTATAGTGCTTGATATTCCTTAGATCTGTTGGGACTTATACTTAGGATCTTGTGTTTAGGGGGAGTAGATACATTCTAGGGGGAGCAACTACTTCTTATGCTTTAGATAACATCTTTCAAGGGGGAGCCTTACTTTTAGAATTCTTTTAACTTCCTGGGATTAAATTTCAATGGTTATGAAAGGGGGAGGTAACTCATTGATATCATATTTCAAGGGGGAGTTAACTCATTTTCTTGAGAATATATCAAAATGGTGATTTACTTTCTTGTATATCACATTTTGAGGGGGAGAAATAGGGAGAAAATGAAAAGAAAATTGTTTTTCAAAAGTGAATTTTATAAATTCCTTGTTTTTATCTGAAATAATTCACTAAGGCTTGTATACATCTCAGTATGCAACCCGTTTTAACAATTGGTATTAGAGCTTAGGCCTTCATTACATGAAGGAGATTTCTATGAATATTCATGAATGTTTTCCCTCCACCTTCAAACCTTCAAACACAAACACATATAGCTTCAACACCAAACCTTCATACCTTCATCATCTTCATCATGAAGATATGAAGATCTTCGAAATTTTTTCGAAAAATTTTTCGTTACCGAATTTCACCAACACACATACACAACTAAATGAGATTCATTAAATACCGAATCTCATTTTACCGAATCTCAAATTTTAAAATCACAATTCCAAAACACAAAATATCTCGAATCTCAAACACTTTTCACAATTACACCTACTGATCTTATCATTTGATCATTTAACAAATTAAAATTCCTTTTCTATTTTTCTGCTACAGTGCTCGACTTTCAACATCATTCAAGCTCAATTTACAAAATTCTCATGTGATGATTTTTAACAGAAACTGAATTCAGAGATGTGATTTTAAAGCTATATCTAAGCTTCGTTGATCTACACAGCTAGATTAACATCATTAAATCTTCATCCGTAATCAAACCTTCATTCATCATCTAATTGGATTTACATCAATAGCTTCTTCATAGATTCGATTGAGTTCTTCGTTAACTGAATACGTTCATAGTTTTGGTCTCCGGATTAACTCAGTACATTTTAGATCGAATTGAGCATAGTTCTGAGATCCTTATCGCTTGTTTGAGCTATTTCAACCAGCTGTTCGAGTTCAATTTCAATACACATGTTCAGATCTTAAAGTCAAAGCTCAAAGCACATTCGGTCAACAATTTGATTCGACTACTTCTGTTAGTTTCTGGTTAATCTGATCATCGACGAGTGTTAAGAAGATGATTTTAAACAACTTTTATGAAAGATTTAACATCAAACACACTTTAGAATTTGATTTCGAATTTCGAGTTCATATGGTGAAAAATGCTCCTGTTCATCTTAAATTCATGAATTCAAAGGTGTTTTGGACTCGATTCTGGTACAAAATCTCTTAATCACTGCATTTGGATGCTGTTATAATTGATTTCATTAATCAATTTGTTCAAATTGAAGTTTGATGTTCATCATATGAAGATGAATATGAACGAATGTTATAGTTTGATGAATCTGATTCGGTATATGGCGATGAAACATATTCGGTATATTACAATTATGGATTCGGTACACAAACTGGATGTTTATTTGATTCGGTATGAGCTTCAATATGGATGTTATGATCATGATTTGGTATTGATGATGATTCAGTATTGGTTATTATCAGACTCGGTTTTGACTTGCACGATTTGGTGTTCGGTTACCGAATCTGATTTAAATATTGGGCTTATTGGACTTTAATGGCCTAAATATTCCTGGAAGGCTTGACATGTTTCAAGTTTTTACACCAACAGTTGTGGATACCGAATCTGATGGATTTTATGTAATTGTTACACTTTCAGTCCCTGAATGTTTTCTGAATTTTACAAGGACAGTCCTACTACCGAATCTGCCTCAATTTTTGACACTTTTGGCCCCTAAAGCTTATCAGAATTTTCACGAATGGTCCTTTACCGAATCTTGACCTCCAAATCGCATTTTTTAACTATTTTCGAGGCTCGGATTCACACGGCTTTTCTCATACACGTTATCTACGATATTTTGGAGATTTGTCGAGCACGTCAACCATTTTAAACAATGACACTCTTATTTCATACGATATTCATGCGAGCATCATTGTGGAGGAGATATGTATATGGTCGATGTGCGTGTGACTTCAATACGCGTATTGTATTGGACTCGTACTTCAAAGCGACAAAGTTAAAGCGTTACTTCTTTGACGAGTGAGCACGCGAAACTGAAAGAGACTTCCATATCCTTGGGGGAGTACATGAGACGTTAGGAACTTCGAAGGAGTCAACGATCTATATGCTTTAATTTGTGCCCCATATACTTTGAAGGGGGAGTTTCTCAAAGTTTTTAGAGCTTACTAATCAAGGAAAATGTTGAGGGGGAGTTGAGTTCTTCATCAAGATAAAGTGATGCTTCGATGAATGTCAAGAGAATGTGCATTCTGCTGTGCAAACTCAAAGACCATTGAAGGTAGAAGAACTCCAAGTTTCAAAGATCTACTTCAATGGCCATGCAGGATTCGAGGGGGAGTTAGTTAGAAATAGTTAATTCTTTTTTATTGTAATTTTGTATACATTTTACCTAGTGAGCAGTCTTCGAGACATAGCTATCTCTTAGGGGGAGATTGTTAGGTCTCTAGAAAGAGCTAACTATATCCCTTAGATTGTAAGGGAGGTGTTCTATAGATGAGGGCTATATATAGAACACCAAGTCTCCCTTAATCACTAAAATTAGCCACCGATTTGTAATGTATTCAAGTTAGCCGTGGAATATAGTTGACTAGTTTGACTAATGCTCTCTACATTCATGTGGTTAATTGTTCACATTCATGGAATTCATGAGATCTAGGATCCTACAGCATTTTTCCTTGTAAACGTTCAATATTAACCGCGAACGATTGTTTATAGTTTAAATCTTGAAAATATGGAAAAATGGTTGATCAGGCCCTTCATCGCGTTTTGGGTGTACCCATCGCATCTGGGTGTGTCACGATACGTGACAGAGTGTTTTGAAACGCGACGACATTTAATCCCAGCTCCTAACCCACTTGTCGCGTTTGAGTGTTCTTGGTCGCGTCCTGGTACCGCGGACCGCGACAGAGTGTCGCGAAACGCGGCGTTCGTCGCTCTTTTACTTTTTTGACCCAAATTCAATGGAATCTTTGGGGGATGTTTCTCTTCCCTTATGGCCGGTTTTAAGGAGTCTAAAACTGGTTCAACCATATCCCATCCTCATTTATCACTTTCTCATCCACCTAAATTAAATCTAGAGAGAGAGTTGAGGTTTTAGAGTGAGAGAGCTCACTTTGGTGAAGAAGAAGGCCAAATCTAGCCAGAACCCAAGCTTTAAAGTTGTTCAATACGTCACTAGCTATGTTATGGTTGTATTGGTAAGTCTTAAATCTATGTTTTGAGTTTTAATTGGGTTATGGCTAAGGTTTTGTTTACTTGAGACTTGTATGACCCGTTTGAGGGTTAAATGGGTGAATTTGGGTTATATTGATGAAAAGAAACCCTAATAGCTATAATCTAGGGTTTGGTCCTTTGAATTGAAGTTGTAAGTGTTAGATGGTGTTGTTAGTCACTATTACACTTGTAAATTGATGAAAGAATTGTCAATGGGCTAAGTTCGACTAAAATTGTAAGTCTAAGTGTTAAAATGGGTCAAATGTGTAACGGTTGACCTAAATGGGTGAAATGGGTATGAAATGTACTAAGTTTATGTTAGTTTATGTTAGTAGACTTTAATCACTAGTTTTTGGTGATTAAAGTTGAGTCTCGACCATTTATGGGCGGTTTTGGTCTAATTGAGTTATTGAATGCAATTGGGTCATTGAATGCTCAAGTGTAAGTAATGTGGTTAGTTCCACAAGTTGTGTATTGAATGTGTACTTAATGTATTAGGTACTTTGCTTTGAAGCATGGAAGTGTTTAATCACCAACGACGTGTTAAGGTGAGTGGAATAATTATGCGTGTACGTATATAATGTATTTATTTTTGTAGCGTGGGATGTGGAATTATCGCAGTGTTCAAGACACCACATTCTATGTAACGAGTGAAATTGCCGCGGTGTTCAAGACACCACTCATGGGTTTGATTGACATGTGAGATAGTCGCGGTGTTCAAGACACCACATTATCATGGGGGTGAGTTAGTCGCGGTATTTAAGACATCACCCAGGAGATTAGTGAATACGCGGAGTAATGTACACTAATGGATGTTATGAACACCGACGGTCTTTCAAGTACCATTCCCTTATTCGATTGGTTAACCATGGTTGTGTGAATTCGTATTTAGCATATTAAATTGTGAACCATATGCTATTGTTGTTGCTAGCTTATTGTGAATTGCGGATAGTAGTTTATGCATTATGTTTGCAAGGTTGTCGAATTGCTAGCTTGTATGTGGTATTGTGTAAGTGATTGCAAGTAAGTAGGTTATATATGCATATGTATAATTATTGCATTCACTAAGCGTTAGCATACCCCTCTCGTTGTTTATCTTTTTAGATGCAGGTGCGGACAAGGGGAAGGGGGTTGTTGGATACTAGTTCCCTATGTTGGATTATTGTTGAAGCTTTTGAAGTCGACCTAGCGTTTTGGGTGGTTTAGCCCCAAACCATGCTCGGGTGTAGTTTGGATTAAAACTATCATTTTAAGTGGGTCAAACTTGTATTACATTAGATTAATGCTCTTCGTGCCTTTTATAAACATTAAAGTTGTTGTAAGCTTTAACAGGTTGTATTGATTGGTTTAAACCTTTTGAATGGCGCGTAAATGTTTTATAAAAAAAAAACTTACTCGTGTTAAATACGGGTTGGGTTGTTTCATCATCCGAGGTATACGGCTATAGACTAGACTCAATAATGTGCCCTACGGTTAGACACACTAATGCATCCCAGTTCCCTATAGCCAAATCTCTGATACCAACTATAACATCCCGTCAAAATCCATTAATGGAATGTTAAATCTGGTCCCAGTGCTCAGCTTGACTTCTACGTAACAGCAATGTTTTACAGCGGAAGCAACTAATACCTGAGATAAAACATGCAAAAATGGGTTAACATAAAGTTGAGTGAATCTACAGGTTTAAGTAAATGGTTCATCGTATGTTCCATAATGCAGTTTCCATAAATCGTTTGTCAAAAATCAGTTCTCAAAAGCGTTTATCAGTAATCGGTATTCCGAAAAATAGTATTCAGAAATCAGTAAACATTTATCAGTTTAACCCACCAAGATTTAATCTCAAAAGTTTGCATATAGCAAATGCTAAGTAATAAACTATTTATAATCAGCGATGTCAAGTTTCAACTGTATGTGACATCAAAAAGTTCTTTTTATTTCATCTGTTTGTAGACATTACAATGTCTAGTTTCTAGTTTGTAAGCATCAAGTTTAAGTATCATTCATCATAAGTTAGGCCACGAGATTTCTGAAATAAAAGCATCGTAAAAAGTATGCATTATCATCAGCACTTGATTATAAAGCTTTAACCCTGCAGATAGCTAAAGCGCTACGCGTCTTCCCTTTATCCTTTCTAAGCATACACTGATCAGGTGTACAAGTTAGAACATAATAAGCACCTCGTAGGTTGAAGCGAGGTTTGTTAAACCTAACGGTGCCGTCCCTATAAGTCGAGCTTACTTAAAGTAATTAATATAATCAAGCTAAGAGATTTCTGATCTGAACTCATATGTATATCATTTAGTTACTCGTGCCTAATATGCAAAACATTTGTAAAAATAGTTTAAGAAACAGTTTCAAAAGCAGCACGTATCTCATCCCAAAAATAGTAGTGAAAATGGGCCTGTAGACTCACCTTAGCAAAAGCAATGAAATCTCTTAGTAAAACCGTACAATAGTCGAACAATCACAATCGAATAACGCAACCTAGTCAAATAGGTCTAATTAAGTATACATATAGGTCACACTATGTCAACCCATAGTGCACGTATAACAACCCGGAAATTTCGAACAAAATTTAAGCAAAAATCTTTATATAATTTCATATAACTTCGAACGGATTCCGACGATTCACAAACAAATAATTTTAAAACTTGGAATATAATACGACTTAATCGTTATAAATAAAAATGTAAAACTTTATACAAGATAATATTATTACTTTTATTATTATTAGTATTAATATTAGTATTCTTAATATTATTATTGATATGAAAATTATTATTACTAGTATTATTGTTATCATTACTAACAATTATCATTATCAGTATTGTCATCATTATTAATATTATTGTTATCAGAATTATTATTATTATCATTATGATTAACATAATTTAAATTATTATTAATATTAATAACATAATTATTATTATTAATTATATAATTTATATTATCATTAAAATTGAATATCATAGCTATTATTATCATTTTTTTAGTAATTATTATAAAGATTATCATGTATTATTATTAATATAATTATTATTATTATTATTATTATTATTATTATTATTATTATTATTATTATTAATATTATTATTATTAATTATTAAGTAAAAAAAATATATACAGATACCTAATTTAGGTATATCACTAACTTGCTTTTAATCGATTGTGATCTCTGCATTATAATTTTTATATTTGTTAGTGATTTTTAGTATTTCTGCTTTTATTTTTTTTATATTTTCTGTTTGATCATGCTTAGCATATCGACACACACAATTGTGTTATAAAAATCGATCCAATTCAGTATTATGGAAAACCAGTCGACACCCTCCCAATCAATTATCAAAATTAAATAGATATTATTTATTTTTATTTTTTTCTTATCGTAAGCTGTTCTTGAACTCAATATACAAAATCACGATTTCGAAATCCAATACAAAATCCGTAAATGCAGTCTTGTTAGGAATCAATCACTCAAACTTCCTGCAAAATTTCATATCCCAATTCATAGTAACGAGTTCGAATTTTCGAGTCAAAATTTCGTTTCAAAAGGTCAAACGATTTGTTCTTGGCAAAATTTGAATTCGTTTGGATGTTTTAAGTTTAATTGATTGTCCAGACAGTTTCTAGGTATGATTTAGAACATATTTCATTTTATAAGCATCATCCCAAACGTTCTAAAAATCAAAATCAAGTTTTTATTTTTTTTTAAACGCGACAGTAGCAGCAGCAGCTGTTTTATAATATTTTTTCTTTTCTTTTTCTCGATTGCTGTTAGTCTCAATCACCTTATTTAAATCGTGTATGTTTTGTCTAATCCGAAAACCCATTCCAATGTCTTGATGATTCCTTTGGTCGATCCATTATTTGAGGAAGAAGAAAAAGAATAAACGAAAACAATATGGGTTATATATAATCCAAACGTGTATAAATCAGAAAAGTAAGCAACGGAGCATTGGTTGGGAGTGTTTTCACATTAACGAGAGGTCACGGGTTCGAGCCCGACTTGGGGCATTTTTTTTAGGAAAACTTTCTAAGGTAGTTCCAACTCTATTTTTATTATTATTATTAATTATTATTATTATTATTATTATTATTACTACTACTAACTAGTACTATTGTATTGGTAAATATTATCATTATTGTTAATTATTAATAACATGGTCATTAAAAATATTATCACTAATATAGTTTGTATTATCATATCATTAGTATTAACATTATTATTATTATTATTATTAGTATTTTTATTATTAAACTTATTATCATTAAAATCATTCGTAGTAAATTGATTAGTTACTATTATTATCAGTATCATTATTTTTAACTCTATCATTTTAATAAAAATTAGCATTTTCATTTAGAGTAACATTTTACTAAAATTATCTTTTTATTATCAATAAAAACTATCACTATTATTATTAGAATAATCATTATCACTATTATTTTAGTAACCTTATTATCACTACAATTATTATTAAAGTTATTAACATTAACACTAATATCATTATTTTCATGATTATTATTAGTAATACTAAAATATTTTAATTTACCTTTCTAAATTAATATTAAACGCTTATTTCAAATATTGAAAACAAATATATATTAAGTTTTAATACATGACATGATATGTCTAAACATCCAAAAATATGATAATAAACGACAAATCATATACTTTAAATATGATATATATTAATTTAAAATATATAAAATGAATATAGCTAATTAAGTAATTAATTATTAATATAAGAAGTATATTAATAATATTAATATATATAAACTGGTTAATTGTCATTATATACTTTAATATATATACTTGATATAGGTTCGTAAATCCGAGGACAACTCTGCACTTGTTCAGTGCCATCATATGCGTAATTACTACGAAATACGAAAATACAATATCGTGAGTTTTTATAGCTCCCTTTTTATCTATATTTTTGGGCTGAGAATACATGCGCAACTTTTATAACTGTTTTATACGTTAGACACAAGTACCAACTATGAAACTGTGATATGTTGGGCTATGACCAGCAAGTCCCCAACCGACAAGTATAAACGATAACTTGTTACGGGGCAAACTTGAAAGTCTAGTCTAAATATCAGTACCAACTATTAAACTATGCTATACCCGGCTATGTCCGACTAAGTCCCTACAGTGATATTTTTAATTGCTGCGGCATTCTTAATTATTGGGGATAGGCCTATCGGGAGTAACGTCCCCGATACATTTGACTAAGTCTTTGTATTACTTAATAATGAAATTAAAACGACAAGGACAGAACAACTTGTTACGGGGCAAACAACGTTTAGTCTAAATATCACGCACTGGCATAACTTTTGATACTGCGGGAGATCAACTTTACAAACTAAATCTTGTGGTCTATATTTATTACTGAAATCATTATTTATTACAAACCAATGAACTCACTCAACCTCGTGTTGACTTTTTAAGCATGTTTATTCTCAGGTACTTAAATATTTCTTCCGCTATATATCTACTGCTTTGATGATGATTGCTTGCTATGCTTGGAGTCTTCATTACATATCATATCAATTAAAGACATATTTATCTTCCGCTGCAAACTCAACAAAACGTCTCATGTATAGTCGTTCTCTTTTATACAACTGTGATTTGATATAATTAAGACACAAATACCCAGGCCTTATTTGGGGGTGTCACAGATTGGTATCAGAGCAAACTGTTGTAGAGAACCAGGATTGCATTTTATGTGTGCCTTATACCATTAGGTACCTTAGCAATGTAGGACTACAACTTTCCTTGACCATAGTGCCTTCAATTGTTGCCTTTAACTGTTAAATGCTACACTATGCCTTAGAAACTATGCTTATTAAATTCTTTAATATATGCCAATCAGAGAATTCTGTCTACTCTCCAATTATGCCACCACATTCAAATGCGATACCTATTAATTCTGCTGACTCTGGCTCTAATCACTCACCGGTATACAAACCAATGAGTACTTCTGAATGGGAAGCTATTCAAAGCCTTCCTAACTACAATGGTGACTACTCAGGCTACGAGCCCGAAAAAGAGCCTATTGAGGAATCGTCTAAAAACTTATCTCTAAAGAGAAAACAAACCGAAACCGCTACTGCTGATGAAGCCGGTCCATCAAAAAGGGCTAGCTCACCATCTCGTGAAAACATCGCTCAGATAGAGGCACGTCTAAATAACCAAGAGAAAGAAAACAAAATCTTGAAATAGATCATCATAAAATCCTTCGAAACTCGAACTGAAAGGCTTGAAGAACTTGTAAAGTATAACACAGAAAAATTGATGGAGAAGGTGATGAAAGTAAAGGACGATGAAGAACGCAATACCCGCCGGGGAAAACAATCGCTTGCCTATTTGAGAGAAGATGTTGACATTAAATTTAAAATGGAGGAAGACCACATGAATAGTCAACTTTCTATGAGGGACTACATGTATCATGTAATCAACAATGATGTTTTCAATCTTTATGATAACCTTGAGTATCTTTATGAGGAACAAAAGAAGAAGAACGACAAGTTTGAGAACTTTATGAAAGAGGTTGAGGACGAGAAGAAGAAATATGAAGACTACTTCAATCTTAATATTTCCTAGTTATTTTTTCTATTTTCTATCTATGTAAAGGCTAGGCCTTAAACTATTTCTATCTCCAGATCGTGTAATAAGAAGGCTTGTTTAAAGCTTCAATAAAATAAAGTGTTTCGTTTATATCATATTCATCTTTATTCCACTTAAAAATTTTTTTAACCTATCAGATTTATCAAACTTCTATACACCCTTATGTTATTGAAGATAATGATTCGTCCACAAGCTCCTGCTACTCAAAACACTCATGTATCTTATGCCTTTATGCATCGGTTTGCGAACCAGAAAATGTCACTGGGTTATCACAGTATACGAATTGAAATTCTTTAATCAATATTTGATTACAAACTTATTATTTATAATCTCAACACGTCATACAACCATTATTACATAAATGGATGACACATCATATCTTATCATATCTTATCATGTCTATCCCAGTAAACTTTGTCTACCACTTTTCCTAAATTTCCTCCGTAAATTACGGAAATCTTTTTGCTATAAATACATATTCAAGGAGATGAATATATCATTCAGTATTCAATACCCATTTCATATCAAACCCTATTCCAAACATATAATATGAATTTCTCAAACTCTTCAAGCTCCCACGGCAGCGTAACCGGAACAAACGAACCTATCAGCCATCATCTATTCTGGATGAATTGGGGATGGGTTCGTAGCCGACTCAATCAATGGAGGCAAGAAGAAGGTGATCCCTTCCACCAATCAAATTCAACTCTTGGAGAAGAACCTGAAGCACTTACCGGAGAACTAGTCCGAAACACTATTTTCTCTCTTCTTTCCAGGGTATCCCATCACGAATATATAATATCGAAGATTCTAGATCTTATTCACCCCCTTGTTCCAATCGCCAATCATCCCGGAATAGTAGAAGAAGTCAACGAGCTTCGCGCTCGAGTAGTGGCTCTGGAGAATATGGTGCGAAATCTACGAACACCAGTAGCAGCACCAGCAGCATAACCAGTACCACAAATACCATCAACATCACCACCAACAACATCAGCTTCATCAACAACAACATCCGCATTCCACGCCTCAACATCACACTCAGTACCTCAAACATCAACATGATACGCCCCATAGATATCAAAGAATATTAGTAATAATGAGTTAAGATGTATTGACTCATTCTTCGTGAAGAATTATATATGTATACCTTATATATATATATATGATTTGGAACAATAATAAATCTTGTCGTACTAAGCAATTTCCTGTGAATCTCAACTAGTATGTACTACTTGGTTAATTCATATCACTAATATGCTATGATGTACACCCTTCGTTAGTGATTTAACAATTGTTAATCACTGCTTCAACACAATAAACTCCATTTCATAATAAATCAAGTGTAACGATGAATGTATTGATTCATAACTTCATTAGCGAAATATTTCGCGACAATTATGAAATCTCTAAGGTTTTTGAGATTATTTACTCTCGTTCCAACCGCAAATCAGATAAGTTTAATATTATATTAACTCATTAAATTCATGATTATATCTGAAGAATACATATATGAACGTATATCTTCATAAAGATTGTAAATTATGTTGTACAAACTGTTAATTGTGAAAATATTTTAACGGGTAGGTAAAACCCGAGAAATATTTACATCTCACATTAATACACTGTACATTCTTCAATTTCGACTCATAAATCATTAATTATACGCACTACCTTCACAATGATACACAATCATCTTCATACAAAATCAATTACACATTCTGAAATTAACATATCGGGATTCAAGTAAAGCTTTAGCAGGTGTTATCTTCCTAAAGATCACTACATTTACGAATTATATTCATTTGTATTCTGCAAAGAATTATCACATCAAACCACTGAAATTATCATTCACTTTTAAAATCAATAACGCCTATTCGGCAACCATTAGATCCGTTAACGATTACAATCAGCGTTTAATCATCTAAAAATAAAATTTCTTGAAACCATCTCGGATTGATAACCAATGATTCAGATATGGTAGCATTAAATGCAGAGGAAACAAAAGAATTTTCCTCGTCATTGGATCTTAGAAATTCTAAGATACAACCGTATCTTTCGTTATAAATATCCTCTATATTTCTGAAGATATCTTCATAACGATTCTTGTCCGCAATTAGTTATCTCTTTGCGATAACTTTATCACATCATAAAGGAAACTGTTTTAGTTTAAATGATTTGAAGTAGTGTTGGGAATTGAAGCATGAGTTAGTATTATATAATGATGTCAGGCCAACGTGATTATATTACAGTAAGTCATGCTAAATTTTTAATGGAAGATGATGATTCGTAGATTTTATAATCATCATTTACCATGTTACACGACTCTTACATTCTACTAAATCTCTGAACATATCAAGAAAATATATTCTTGATAGTTCTATTCTCAGCAATTCTGGTAATTTACCAAATCAAATCGTGATATTACGCTTAGAACAGTAGGTCCATCCGATACTTCATACCTATGAATTCTGGACCATTACTCGCTTTAATTAGAATCGAGAGGAGAACAAAAAGGCAAAGAGCTTCGACATATAAGGGAAAATATAAAGCTCGATAACGATTCTGAAATTACAAACCGTGTATATCAATGCATATAGCAATATAAAGACACGGGAGAACTAAAAACACAATAAATCCTAGAGCATAATAGAAGTAAACAGACTCCTCTGGTGGGAGTTGGAAAAGAAGGATGATTATGACGATAACCAATATAAGGTCAAGAACAAGAACTGGATTGAGCATATTAACAAAAATTTTGAAAGTATGAATTGAGAAAGAAAGTATAGAAGTGGTGAAGATAATGAAACGGAAGAAGCTAATTTATAGCGAAATTCCAGACACATCAATCAAGACAATTTCATGCATTTAATTAAAGAAAATCCTAATTTCTGTAATTACCGAAAAATCAAATCTTATAAAGATTTCGAAGATTTCTTTAATCCCTTGAATTACGGAAATCAACTTTAAACCGTATCAAAAGTTAAAGCGAACATTTAATTTTCTCATTTACTCTTTTGCGATAGCTTCGTTTATACTCTTTCTATAATTGAATTACTTTATCCATATTATTTAATGTCGATAAAACTTTAATTCATCACTCGTGTTGTAAATAATGACGATCTCTATCAAATTTCATGACTATGATTTTCATAAACTCCTATCTATTTGTCTGCCCTAATATTGTGGCATAAACGCTCAAGGTTTTAAATGAGCTCAATATTATTCATAACACATTTCATATGTACTGAAATGACTTGTAAAACATCATCAATCCTTTTTGAGAAAACCTAATCAATGACACTCTTATTAAATCCTTTAGGTAACCTTTGCATTAATAACAAAATGCACTTCATAAAATTTATGGATTCCTATGATTTAAACCCTTGAAACAACACAATATTCTATCCGTTAGAATTCACGAAAGGCCCCGAGCATACCTGGGAACGTGAAGACCAAATAAAACGCAAATATCCTCACCTATTTACAAACAACGCCGACTGATGGCAACAACTAAATTTCGGGACGAAATTTCTTTTAACGGGTAGGTACTATAACAACCCGGAAATTTTGAACAAAATTTAAGCAAAAATATTTATATAATTTCATATAACTTCGAACGGATTCCGACGATTCACAAACAAATAATTTTAAAACTTGGAATATAATACGACTTAATCGTTATAAATAAAAATGTAAAACTTTATACAAGATAATATTATTACTTTTATTATTATTAGTATTAATATTAGTATTCTTAATATTATTATTGATATGAAAATTATTATTACTAGTATTATTGTTATCATTACTAACAATTATCATTATCAGTATTGTCATCATTATTAATATTATTGTTATCAGAATTATTATTATTATCATTATGATTAACATAATTTAAATTATTATTAATATTAATAACATAATTATTATTATTAATAATATAATTTATATTATCATTAAAATTGAATATCATAGCTATTATTATCATTTTTTTAGTAATTATTATAAAGATTATCATGTATTATTATTAATATAATTATTATTATTATTAATATTATTATTATTAATTATTAAGTAAAAAAAATATACAGATACCTAATTTAGGTATATCACTAACTTGCTTTTAATCGATTGTGATCTCTGCATTATAATTTTTATATTTGTTAGTGATTTTTAGTATTTCTGCTTTTATTTTTTTTTATATTTTCTGTTTGATCATGCTTAGCATATCGACACACACAATTGTGTTATAAAAATCGATCCAATTCAGTATTATGGAAAACCAGTCGACACCCTCCCAATCAATTATCAAAATTAAATAGATATTATTTATTTTTATTTTTTTTCTTATCGTAAGCTGTTCTTGAACTCAATATACAAAATCACGATTTCGAAATCCAATACAAAATCCGTAAATGCAGTCTTGTTAGGAATCAATCACTCAAACTTCCTGCAAAATTTCATATCCCAATTCATAGTAACGAGTTCGAATTTTTGAGTCAAAATTTCATTTCAAAAGGTCAAACGATTTGTTCTTGGCAAAATTTGAATTCGTTTGGATGTTTTAAGTTTAATTGATTGTCCAGACAGTTTCTAGGTATGATTTAGAACATATTTCATTTTATAAGCATCATCTCAAACGTTCTAAAAATCAAAATCAAGTTTTTTTTTTTTTTTTAAACGCGATAGTAGCAGCAGCAGCTGTTTTATAATATTTTTTCTTTTCTTTTTCTCGATTGCTGTTAGTCTCAATCACCTTATTTAAATCGTGTATGTTTTGTCTAATCCAAAAACCCATTCCAATGTCTTGATGATTCCTTTGGTCGATCCATTATTTGAGGAAGAAGAAAAAGAATAAACGAAAACAATATGGGTTATATATAATCCAAACGTGTATAAATCAGAAAAGTAAGCAACGGAGCATTGGTTGGGAGTGTTTTCACATTAATGAGAGGTCACGGGTTCGAGCCCGAATTGGGGCATTTTTTTTAGGAAAACTTTCTAAGCTAGTTCCAACTCTATTTTTATTATTATTATTAATTATTATTATTATTATTATTATTATTATTATTATTATTATTATTACTACTACTAACTAGTACTATTGTATTGGTAAATATTATCATTATTGTTAATTGTTAATAACATGGTCATTAAAAATATTATCACTAATATAGTTTGTATTATCATATCATTAGTATTAACATTATTATTATTATTATTAGTATTTTTATTATTAAACTTATTATCATTAATATCATTCGTAGTAAATTGATTAGTTACTATTATTATCAGTATCATTATTTTTAACTCTATCATTTTATTAAAAATTAGCATTTTCATTTAGAGTAACATTTTACTAAAATTATCTTTTTATTATCAATAAAAACTATCACTATTATTATTAGAATAATCATTATCACTATTATTTTAGTAACCTTATTGTCACTACAATTATTATTAAAGTTATTAACATTAACACTAATATCATTATTTTTATGATTATTATTACTAATACTAAAATATTTTAATTTACCTTTCTAAATTAACATTAAATGCTTATTTCAAATATTGAAAACAAATATATATTAAGTTTTAATACATGGCATGATATGTCTAAACATCCAAAAATATGATAATAAACGGCAAATCATATACTTTAAATATGATATATATTAATTTAAAATATATAAAATGAATATAGCTAATTAAGTAATTAATTATTAATATAAGAAGTATATTAATAATATTAATATATATAAACTGGTTAATTGTCATTATATACTTTAATATATATACTTGATGTAGGTTCGTAAATCCGAGGACAACTCTGCACTTGTTCAGTGCCATCATATGCGTAATTACTACGAAATACAAAAATACAATATCGTGAGTTTTTATAGCTCCCTTTTATCTATATTTTTGGGCTGAGAATACATGCGCAACTTTTATAACTGTTTTATACGTTAGACACAAGTACCAACTATTAAACTGTGATATGTTGGGCTATGACCAGCAAGTCCCCAACCGACAAGTATAAACGATAACTTGTTACGGGGCAAACTTGAAAGTCTAGTCTAAATATCAGTACCAACTATTAAACTATGCTATACCCGGCTATGTCCGACTAAGTCCCTACAGTGATATTTTTAATTGCTGCGGCATTCTTAATTATTGGGGATAGGCCTATCGGGAGTAACGTCCCCAATACATTTGACTAAGTCTTTGTATTACTTAATAATGAAATTAAAACGACAAGGACAGAACAACTTGTTACGGGGCAAACAACGTTTAGTCTAAATATCACGCACTGGCATAACTTTTGATCCTGCGGGAGATCAACTTTACAAACTAAATCTTGTGGTCTATATCTATTACTGAAATCATTATTTATTACAAACCTATGAACTCACTGAACCTCGTGTTGACTTTTTAAGCATGTTTATTCTCAGGTACTTAAATATTGCTTCCGCTGTATGTCTACTGCTTTGATGATGATTGCTTGCTATGCTTGGAGTCTTCATTACATATCATATCAATTAAAGACATATTTATCTTCCGCTGCAAAACTCAACAAAACGTCTCATGTAGAGTCGTTCTCGTTTATACAACTTTGATTTGATATAATTAAGACACAAATACCCCAGGCCCTATTTGGGGGTGTCACAGCACGCATAGTCCTATTGCTCAGACTTACTCAATATGCATGTAAAAGTCAACTAGTCCAAGCAAGTCAACCAAAGTCAACTTAAAAGTCAACTCGATCAGAGTGGTAAACTAAAGTCAAACATCTCAGTCGGTCATGCAATCATGTTCAACATGTCAAACCTAAGTCAAATAACATGTTACGGCTCATAGTTCAACAATTTGCACATTCGCAGTTTATCGCATGTCCTTAGATTACGCGCATCACAGAAAGCAACGAGTATAACTCTTACCACATAATTGATGAAAACATGGAAAACTCCAGATCACAACTAGACTCAAAATTGATTCCAAAAAGTCTAACCCGAGCCTCATACGATGTTTACAAGTTGGGTTTCAGAAAAGGTCTAGTTACCATTTACCAAATCAGTTTCAGCATGCGCATCGGTATTTGAACATTTCTCATTTAATATTGAAAATAGCTTTTGATGAACGGCCAATTGGAGATGCTTAAAAACGCTCCAAAGGTTTAGTGATAAAATAATCAAAGACATTAATTTAGCCAATTTGTATAGATTATCCTATCTTTACAGGCCCTTCAGTTTTTGTCAACAAACAGACATATCATTTGGTGAAGCTTATAACTCATGGCGATACACATTTTCAACAATTAGAATACAAATAAAATACACTGAGGAATATATATATATATATATATATAACATCATATTCTAGAATATCAAAGTCTCAATCAATTTCTAGTTCACTCTAGGTCATTTCGTGTAACTTTGAAAACAGTTTCAGCACACTATAAAACACGAATCTTCGTTTTGACACACCGAGAGCATTACAAAAGCTTTTAACGCAAATCTTAAGTGTAACTTGCATGATTTTTAACAAGGATTACAATGTTACACATTTCAATAGCTAATTCACAAAGCACATAATCCATAAAATTCGTACATCATGCAAAACCCTAACGACAACTTTGTTGAAAGGACCCGTTCAAATACATTATAAACGATTCACAAAAGTTAATTACATTGCGAGGTATTTGACCTCTATATGATACATTTTACACACATTGCATTCGTTTTTAAAAGACAATCTTTCTTTACATCGAAAATTGACAGGCATGCATACCATTTCATAATATACACTATTCAACTATAAATTGATTTAATAATAATCTTTGATGAACTCATTGACTCGAATGCAACGTTCTTCGAAATATGCTATGAAAGACTCCAAGTAATATCTTTAAAATGAGCAAATGCACAGCGGAAGATTTCTTTAACACCTGAGAATAAACATGCTTTAAACTGTCAACCAAAAGGTTGGTGAGTTCATTAGTTTATCATAATCATTTATTTCCATCATTTTAATAGACCACAAGAATTTCATTTCCCGTTCTCATAAATATACGTCCCATGCATAGAGACAAAAATAATCATTCATGTGGTGAACACCTGGTAACCGACATTAACTAGATACATATAAGAATATCCCCTATCATTCCGGGATCCTCCTTCGGACATGATATAAATTTTGAAGTACTAAAGCATCCGGTACTTTGGATGGGGTTTGTTAGGCCCAATAGATCTATCTTTAGGATTCGCGTCAATTAGGGTGTCTGTTCCCTAATTCTTAGATTACCAGACTTTAATAAAAAGGGGCATATTCGATTTCGATAATTCAACCATAGAATGTAGTTTCAATTACTTGTGTCTATTTCGTCAAACATTTATAAAAGCGCATGTATTCTCAGTCCCAAAAATATAAAGGGTAAAAAGGCAAATGAAACTCACCATACTGTATTTCGTAGTAAAAATACATATAACGTCATTGAACAAGTGTAAGGTTGGCCTCGGATTCACGAACCTAAATTAATTATATATATTTATGTGTTGGTCAATATTTGTCTAACAAATTAGGTCAAGTCATAGTGTACCACAATCCTAATGCTCGAGACTAATGTGCAAAAGTCAACAAAAGTAAATTTGACTCAAAATAATTTCCAAAAATCTATACATGATTAATATATAGTCTAAATATCGTCGTTTTATATTTTTAAATATTTTTAAAAGATTTATTAGAGTAAATAATATAATTTATTTATTAATAAATAAAATTTTATATTAAATTTATATAATAAAATATACTTTTATATATATTAAGTAATAAAATTTATAGGGTTCATTTAATATCATAAAAATAATATGATAGGTATTATTAAAGTAAGTTATTACACGTAGTAAAATATGTTTGTATCACATATTTATTTGATAAAATAATATCTATAATGATAGTAAGTAAAAGTTGTATTATTTTGTAATAATAATTATTATTATAAAAATATCAATATTTATAATTAATAAGATGACATTATGATAAAACGATAATTCTAATTATGATAACTTTAATATTTACGATAATTTTTAATATTATCTTTAAAATAATAATTCTATTTAAAATAATAATAATAATGATATTTTATAGTAACAATGACATTTCTATTAAAATGATAATTTTTGTTAAAATGATAGTTTTAATACTAACGATACTTTTAATAATAATAGTAATGATAAAAATAATAAGAACGATAATTTTATCTAAATTAATATCTTATAATATTTTAATTTCATCATGATACTCTTACCCATTATTTCCTAATCGTTTCGTTTAATAGCTTTTAATCGTCTTTTATATTGTGTTCATAATAATTATAATAATAGTAATCAAAATAATTAGGTGTTACAAATATTTGTTTTAATTACACTAATATTAATAATGATAGTTACTATAACATTATTAACGATAATGCTAATAATTATCTTAATGATAATATAGTAATAATAATAATAACAATAATAATAACCATTTTTAAATAATGATATATATATATTAATAATGATAATAATAATAATAATAATACCAATAATAATAATAATAATAATAATAATAATAATAATAATAATAATAATAATAATAATAATACTAATTATAACTTTAACGATAATAACGATAGTAATAATAAAAAAAATAACAATTTTTAATGATGAATCCCTTTTATTGATAAAGATAATAATAATGATAATAATAAGATAAAACTAGAACGACGATAAAAACGACGATAATAATAATAATCATTTTTTATAAAAATATCAAAAATTCAATTGATTATAACTTCTAATCCGTTCATCGAAACCATTCGATATCTAAAGGAAAAGTTCTTAATTTTTTGCTAGCTTTCCAAGGACATGCATATCTTATACCTTATCTCAACCGCAAGTGTAACTAATTCAAGATTCAACCTAAACTGTCTAAGGGCAATATCAAAAGTACAAGCATGCATAATCCTAAATACACGAGCACTAGTCAGGGATACACTATTAGTATGTAAAAGTTAAATTATGAGTACTCACGTATCAATATTGAGATCCAATATTGCAGGAAAGGTACGTAGATGCAACGGAAATGATAAACACTATATTAACCTCACGAGCATACCTATGAACCATACTCAATCACCTCCATAGCTATAACCCATAATTTCCTTAATCCTATCCCACTCGAAAAACAATTTCGAAATCACTCGGACAGCACTCTGTCGTAATATTTTATGTATACTAATAATATCTTGAAATAATAGGGAGTAAATATATATATGTAAATCGATTGAGAAAGTTTAGAGAAAAATATTTTCAAATTTCTATGAAATAATGAAACCTATTGAATTCTATTTATAATAGATTTTTGAATTATTAAAGTGAATTATTAAAGTATGAATTATTAAAGTGAATTATTAAAGTGTGAATTATTAAAGTGAATTATTAAAGTATGAATTATTAAAGTGAATTATTAAAGTATGAATTATTAAAGTGAATTATTAAAGTATGAATTATTAAAGTGAATTATTAAAGTATGAATTATTAAAGTGAATTATTAAAGTTAAAGTAAAGTAAAAATAAAGTAAAGGTAAAGTTTAAGTATAGTAAAAGTATAAAAGTATGTACGTACAATACGCGTATAAATATATATAATATTAATTTAAATCGTTATATATATTTAATAAAATAAAATATAAATATCGTTATCTTTATCATACTAGTTAAGTAATGAGTTGTCAAAAGTGGTTCTAGATATTTATAAAAGTTATATACGTTTTAATAATAAAGTTCTTTTTAAACTGAAAACGTTTTTGTACGTTTGAAACTAAATAGATCAATCGAGTCTTTATGAGATTCAATCTTCCACTATCATTTGTCTAGTTCTCAATGATTGACAATTTGTTCTTATTTATAAATCACTTTACCATTTTTCGAATATTGTTAAAATGGAAAGATTTCTCAAATCAACGTGGCCCTTTCAACAGAGACTTGTAATCATAATTCAATATATCTGTTAATTCAATCATTTGATCTTATCTTCTAATTCCATTGATAAACATTTTTAAACAGATACAATCATAAAAAAGTATTTAATCTAATATTTTGTTTATGTTTCAAGTTATAATATATATACACATATACATATATAATCATATTCGTTTAATAGTTCGTGAATCGTTGGAACTTGGTCGAGGTTGAATGAATGTATGAACATAGTTTAAAATTCTTGAAATTTAACTTAACAAATATTGCTTATCGTGTTGGAAACATATAAAGATTAAAGTTTAAATTTGGTTGGAAATTTCCGGGTTGTTACAGTACCTACCCGTTAAAGAAATTTCGTCCCGAAATTTGAGTGGAAAGGTCGTGAATGATAATAAGTATATTTTCATGATGCATACGGGCTGAAAATTAGAGTTTTATCATCAGCGAATAATTTGGATAAACAATCCATTTATATGAAGAGTACGAATGAAGCTAACATAGAAGAGTGAAATGAGTAAGTGTAGATTCATCTTATCATTTGACGTAGATATGATTGATTCCCAGATTTTAAGGGATTTGAAGAAAATCTTCTTAATAAGATTTGACTCTCCGGTAATCAAGGGAATTAGGATCCCCTTTAAATGCGATCGTCCATTTTAATTGTTCTGTCGGAGATTTTCTTATAAATTCACCTCCTTCGTTTCCTTATAACTCACACCTTCTGTTGATGCATTTTATGCAAGTCCCTAGACATCTACCCACGTCCATTGCAGGTACAACAGTTTACAGGCCACCATGATTGCTCGTTATTATCCTATCTGTGTTTGTATGTGGTTACAGGAACTGCAGGAACGAGATTTAGATGTTTGACTATGTTTGACTTAGTCAGACGTACGAGTGAAGCCTCACTAGTACGGCTGACAGGCTCATACGCACGGTTGATGCTGAGCTAAGTCACAATTACAACCTAAATAAGAAGACACGAGTGAGTGATCACCCGTACGGCTGATGAAGCCAACTCGTACGTGTGATGAATGAATCGTATGGGTGAGTCAACAGCAGGGGTATATAAAGTCTTATGTTCTTCATTTTAGGTTAAGCCTCTCATTTGTTACACACATTTAGATCTAGTGAGCTCCTTCGATTCTCTCTCAGTCCAAATCACCCAGGTGATGAATAATAGCTGTAGGTGTTGATCTAATCACACTTGATTTAGTTGTGTTTTGACTAAATTAATCAAAAAAAAACTTAACCTATTCACTAGAGGGTTTGATTCACTTATTCCGCCACTGTGTGAGTTAAATCTATTGATTTCTAAGTTTCTAGTCATGTTTCATCACCTTCTATTCTTTCCCCCTCAACGCATATTTAAAAGTATTCATCAATATGCTCCATCCAATTCTGATTCTCGATATACTTCTAACTTTCATATCGATCATTCTTCT
Source organism: Rutidosis leptorrhynchoides (assembly GCF_046630445.1). Classification (NCBI taxonomy): domain Eukaryota; kingdom Viridiplantae; phylum Streptophyta; class Magnoliopsida; order Asterales; family Asteraceae; genus Rutidosis; species Rutidosis leptorrhynchoides. The sequence goes on from NC_092338.1 coordinate 287,839,754, forward strand.
TTTTCATCTACCACCGGAAGAATCTATTTACTTCTACTATACTCTTGGGTTTATAGTGTTTCTAGTTCTCCCATGTCTTTATATTGCTATATGCATCGATATATATGGTTTATAATTTCTGGTTTATCATTGGGCATTATATGTTCCCTTATATTTCAAAGTCTCTGCTTCTGTCTTCTATAATCATTATCATTCACAGTTAATGCTCTCTTTTATTTGCTGCAATTTATACCCCAATTTCTATTTCGGAGTTTTGTCCTTTTGTTTCTTCTTCTTGCGATTAAGCACCGCTTGTAATGGTCCAGAATTCACATATATGAATTTCGGAATGAACATTGTTAATGTTCTAGGAAGGAAATTGTGATGGCACGATCTTGACTTGTCAAATTACTAGAATACCTTGGAAAAGACCGAATCATCAAAAAATATTTTCTTGATATTTTAGAGGTTAAATAGAATACAAGAGTCGTATAACATGGCACATGATGATGTTATGATCTGTGAATCATCACGTTCCATTTAGAAACTCAGCATGACTTACTGTAATATAATCACGTTGATCAAGTGTCATTATATTATACTAATTCATGCTTCAGTTCCCAACACTACTTCAAAATATTCCTATTTTAAACTTGAATGTTTCAGAATTTAGAAACTAAAATAGTTTCTTTTATGATGTAATACAGATAGTGCCAAGAGGTAAATGATTTCAAATAAGAAAAATTAAGAAAATATCTTCAGAAATATGGAGGATATTTATAATGAAAGATATGAAGATATGATGCTATTTTAGAATTTCTAATATCAGATGATGATGAAGAATATTGTCCACAGGGGTTTAGAGTCAGGAGTAAGGTATTCGTTAATGACTTCAGCAGGTACTGAATAATTTAGATCTTTTGAAGTCAGGTTCAGTCTTTGTAATTTTTCCACAGCCTCCTTCCTACTTTGCTCAATCCGTTTTCCAGTTCCAAAACTTCTCTTTTTCTGCGCTTTGCCAGCACACTTCATCATTATCATCCAGCTTTTAACGTTTAAAGTCGTTTTTAGTTTTTGCTGCTTCATCAGCATTTTTTCCATTTTCGGAGAACCAATTCTTAGTTCAGAGTGTTTTTCAGAAACTTCACATTCAAATTAAGTCCAGAAGATAGATGTTATATATACACATATAACTGTTGGCGTAGACATGCCGCGAGATTTCAAAATACTGATTGCTAATTCCCAATGATTCGTATGGCAATTCTCATTACAAGATGCGAATGAGTAAATGATGGGGTTTCAATAAATAATTATAATGACTTTTTGGAGAGGCTAAAGTCAAAGTGTAATGAAGTTGTTGGTACATCTGCTAATAATGTGGTGGAATGTAAAAGGTTCCCTGGTAACGATGGTGTATATCTCAAGGTTATAATATGGTTTGTCTGACTGAAAAGTCAAAGTTGACTTGCTGGAGCTGTGACAAAACTGGCTACTTTGAATAGGAGTCGCAAAGTTATTTTTTTGCTAATAAATGCCAAAGAATTTGACGCGGATACGTTGTTTAAACTTTTACTTTGGTTTCAAGAGTTTTTCGGGTACATAACTGTGGGTAACATGTGGTTGGATCATCATCTCGATTGCTCATCATTCGAAGTGTCTTCAGAAATTTTCGAAGGGTTTGAACACAGATTGTAATCGTTAACATACATTTGATGTTCTAACACAATTTTGAAGTCAAAATATAGCTTGTGAAAGATGTAAGGATCTAAGAGTGATGATTTTGGTCATATCTCGAGTTGAATTTTGAGATTTCAAAATCAGAATATGTAATTAAATTTTGAATGAGTATGGTTGTTTTGATTTCTATAAAAGAATGTATATTGTTGTGAAAGTAGGGAGTATAATGGATGATTTGCTGAATCAGATTCGAAGAATGTAACATATTATTTGTGAATTTATATATCTCTCGGGTATTACCTACCCGTTTAAAAAAATTTTCACAATTAATATTTTGTACAAAAGAATTTTATTATAGTCTTTATGAAAATATATATATGTATATTTTCTTCAGATGTAACATAGATTTAATGAGTTATTGTTAAATTAAACTCATTTGATTTATGGTTGAAACTAGAATTGAATAATTCCTAAAGGCTTTAAAAAGTACATAACTTTTACGCAGTATTTCTTTAATGACATTGAAATTATGAATCAATACTTCGTTATTTATTGATGTATGATGTTCGGTTCGTGGAATCCTTGTGAATTTCGCAAAGTACGAATGATGTTATCTGAAAAGTTTCGGGTACATCGATGATGAAAGTGTAAAATCAAATATATACTTGATTTATTATGAATTGGAATTTGTTGAATTGCGACAGAGATTGTAGTTAACGCTGGTTAAGTTGCGGTCGAAGGACGTACATTATTGCATATTTGCAATATGAATTAACCGAGTAGTTAAGATTCACACACAATAGCTTAGCACGGAAAGATTTATTTCAAAATATATATATATACATATAATTTCTTCAGAGGGAATGAGTTAATTCATCATAACTCGTTGATACAATATACACGTTATTGATTCGTAACGATATCCACACTGATTATTAAAGTGAATTATTAAAGTATGAATTATTAAAGTGAATTATTAAAGTATGAATTATTAAAGTATGAATTATTAAAGTGAATTATTAAAGTATGAATTATTAAAGTGAATTATTAAAGTTAAAGTAAAGTAAAAATAAAGTAAAGGTAAAGTTTAAGTATAGTAAAAGTATAAAACTATATACGTATAATACGCGTATAAATATATATAATATTAATTTAAATCGTTATATATATTTAATAAAATAAAATATAAATATCGTTATCTTTATCATACTAGTTAAGTAATGAGTTGTCAAAAGTGGTTCTAGATATTTATAAAAGTTATATACATTTTAATAATAAAGTTCTTTTTAAACTGAAAACGTTTTTGTACGTTTGAAACTAAATAGATCAATCGAGTCTTTATGAGATTCAATCTTCCACTATCATTTGTCTAGTTCTCAATGATTGGCAATTTGTTCTTATTTATAAATCACTTTACCGTTTTCCGAATATTGTTAAAATGGAAAGATTTCTCAAATCAACGTGGCCCTTTCAACAGAGACTTGTAATCATAATTCAATATATCTGATAATTCAATCATTTGATCTTATCTTCTAATTCCATTGATAAACATTTTGAAACAGATACAATCATATAAAGTATTTAATCTAATATTTTGTTTATGTTTCAAGTTATAATATATATACACATATACATATATAATCATATTCGTTTAATGGTTCGTGAATCGTTGGAACTTGGTCGAGGTTGAATGAATATATGAACATAGTTTAAAATTCTTGAAATTTAACTTAACAAATATTGCTTATCGTGTCGGAAACATATAAAGATTAAAGTTTAAATTTGATTGGAAATTTCCGGGTTGTCACATTTGTTAAATCATAACTTGAGCATACGATAACGAAACATGTGAAATCAAAGTCCAAACTTATTAATTTTTCGAGATCTATCCATCTAGATATAATATAAAATAAGTACATAAACCAATTTGATTAGATTCATAACATACAAATTCGTGATTCATAGCAATGACAACAATCGAGCAATTTAACGACTAACAACAACTCTAATCGCATGTAATTGAGCACTAGACATCAATACACTATGTAATTAACATAAATACTGATCTAATAAATTAGGGTTATGAGTTATACCTCAATCGATCAATTAGTTTATACTATCACGTAGAGGATGATCAAGGCTATCACTTTCGTGTAGAACGCAATAGCAAATAATCAAAATTGAATGGAGGATGATGATGATGATGAAGTCAATGATGGAGAGGCGGTTTGGAGCTGTAAAATTTGTGACTTAGGGTTATGGGTGTAAGAGTTGTGATTAAATGCCTTTTTATACCTAATTCCTTAATTACTTTAGGGCCTAAATCACTAGCTAGCAACATGGGCTCAATTTAATCACCTAAATGGGTGGGGTTAGGGGGATTTCAGCAATGAGGGTCCAAGAGGGAGTCCATGGGCTTGTCTTGACTAGTTGATACATTCCTTGTGTAGCCCGTTAGGTGTCGTTATCCGAAAACGCAAACCAAAATGTTAAACGTTAATTTCTCGCGTTTTTAATCTATATAAATTCTAATAAATTAAAAGTATGTTTAAAAGATAATAATTATATAATATAATTATTAAAATTGATTTACATTATGCTTTGGCTTGCTAGTACGCGAAGTGTGGTTCGTTTCTAGTTGCCGTTAACCGTACCGAGTTCTCGGAACGTTAACCGGTCGTTAAAACGCATCCCACCAAGTTTAATTCATTAAATATATAATAAATTAAATATGTTTTTCATAAAGTCGATAATTATTAAAAACAATTATTTTATCGTATTTCTGAGTTCCGTAACTGAAAAAAGCTTTCTAGGCGATTTTCTTAATCGTGTCATTTTCTAGGTGTTTCGTCATTCGAAACAAGTTCGTCAATTAATATAAAAATATTACCTCAAGTAATCCATTAGGATCAAGTATGCATTTAAATCCATTAAACACATAAAGTTCTAAGTAATCACTGTTAAATATTTAACGGACAAGTAACGATAGTAACAGAAAAAGTCGGGTTGTTACATATATCATCCATATCAGCATCAGAAGAATGAAAAAAATGCTTTGGTAAACCAGCTTGAATGTAATCACAGTTATATAAACAAGGAAGGATTTCATTGCACCATCTAATGTCTTGGGATCTTGATATCGGCTAAAAAGTCACGTTTTCATCCCGGTATTAAGGCTCAAAAACAAGATAGATTCGAACATTATCGGAAAAATACCCACTTCATCAGTTAGAATTGAAGAGCAAGTAATTACAAAGACGGTGCAAAAAGAATCAAGAGAATCGGAGATAAAACGAAGATTCTAGAGCGAAAACGGTGAAAGACAAGAAATCAAGTTACGATCCAGTGAATCAGCAAGCCAAATGGTCTGCCAAAAGGCTAGCCTAGATTTCAAACGGCCTTCCATATGCCTAAGTTAAACGGCCCCAGCAAACGGGCTGGCCTGGCAAACGGCCCCTGCAAACGGCCTGCTAAACGGCCTGCCAGCCGTTTGCAGGCAAATTTCAAGCTTATTTAAAGGGTCTTTGTCATTCATTCCAACACACACTTCAATTCACTTCTTTCTCTCTCTTGTACAATATTAGTCATCCTTTCAAGGTCTTCGACTCCGTGCTGGAAACCTAGTACCCAGAGAAGAACACCGAAGATTGTATTAGGAGCGGTCTGGAATTTGAAGTTATCACTTTTGTATTCAGAACTCGTTTAATCTACTGGTACTTCTATCCTTTATCTTTATATAATGTCTTCTATCATTATGTTCTGTGATGTTGTTGCCATGATGAGCGAGCAGTTATCTTTAGTGTATACTATGATGTAACCAGTTATAATGCCGAAATAATGGTATGGTTTGTGTATGTTGTTAAAATTCTTTTCGATTATCCTTTAAACTCAATTGCTTTTACAATTAATAGAACGTAGTTATTGGCTCTGTTATTGGGAAGTCGCGAACCCCGATTCAGAGTACACTATCTGTGTCATCCCTTGGTAAGAGAAGTCTATCAGATACAACGTAAGATTGACTGAGGCACACTGGTTATATTAAGTCTATCAAGCTTTGGATTCTGACAGAGGACTCTTTCGTAGTGAAACATCTGACTATACCCTTAGTACATTGTCGGTCCCAGACCATGTTAGTGTAGTCAACAAGCATATAAACTTCATACGTGCATGCTGAAGCACAGCGGTTGTTGTAAGCTGTACCTCTGCTAAGTAAGGCCATGGAAAACGGTCAGTGTTGATCAGTACACTGCATCATAACGCGGTCTCAAGCATTGCACCTCGCTTGAGGGATTCTTAGTTAATTAAGGAACTGTTTGTTTAAACACATAAAGGATTGGACAGTTAGGATAACCGGACATGTTCATGGAAGTCAACCTGACTTGGCCATGGTGTTCTTTATGGTTGAACTCTTTTAAGGGCGTAACTACCTTTTAAAACCAATCATTAACGAAAGAATTGAAACACATCACATCTCTCGGATATGGTAAACCCTGTATTCTGTTATGCTTAAGAAAGTTTAGACCTTTGTGGAAGGTTAATACGTCACCCAACCGAGTCACTCAATTGGATCAGCCGTCTGAACGTGTATGCCTGTAGTCAGACTGCACGGGCGTCGGGGGTAAGGGACGTTGCTGTCTATTCTGAATCTTCAAGCCTATCGCATTACCCAGTGACAAGTCTTACGACAGGGGCATTTAGGACCAGTGTAATGAATACAAGGCCTCTACATATTCATGAGCCAGCATTCCATAATCTCGGCAGAATAACTGATGAATCATAGTATGCACTTGTTTTAACCTTATATGAATTACGAATTTTATTGCATTTACTTTATCTGTCTTATAAACTAGAAAAACTCAAAATTAGGTAACCACTACTCTTTCATAACTATCTTAAGCTTTAAATATAGGTTCGATTCTACTGATATCTTAAAACTACGACTCTAGATCATACTTCCCTTACTCATAATAAGAAGTAGTACAATTTAGGCCCCGCTAAATATAAATTTAAAACAGTACCCCCCTCTTGGTAGCTGATTCTGACGTGTTGTGACCTAACAACACCGCACAAATAAAACTGTTCGTTTCGGCCATATCAGATCTTCAAAACCAACCCCCTACTTATAACCATGTATAGTTTTCTGTCTATTCATAAAGATGGTTTGCTTTGAAATATTCATTTCAATTATAGCTTTTTATTACTCAGTTTTGTAAAGTTTATCTTCATATTTTGCAAGTTGAACTTTCATTTGAAGTACATCTTTATTGAGTACTGTGATTTACGATATATTTTTAAGTAAGTTGTTTTCCAATTTAATGATTTTCTTGTTTAACTTGGAAATCGTGGGTTCATGTTGTTCTTTTAAATTAGAAAGACCTCATTCAAGAAATTGAACTTTTTTCCACAACAAATTCGGATTTCAATCGATAATCTTTCCATCTTAATCGGAAGAATAGTTTTCTTCAGTTCTTCCAAGTCAGTATCCAATGCATTGAGTTGAGTGCATAAATGATTCACTTCAGATTGTGATGATGATGAAGAAGATTTACTCTCATTTAGTTTGATTTTATCTTTTAAAGCTTTGTTTTCAGTTTTCAACCTTTTACTTCTTTTGTGATTGAGACTAATTTCTTTATCAATGTGTTTTGCATGTTTACAAAATCAGAGTTAGAGTTCTCCATTGCTTCCTTTGCTTTGATAAACTTGGTCACCTTGCAAACAATAGCATGTTCCTCTTCGGATTCTGAATCATCCATCCAATCGAACCAAGTATCATCACCAGGCTTCACCTCTCCTACAGTCTCCATAACCTTAGCCATCAACATCTTCTTTTTGTAGTAAGTTGCATCATTCTTCTTTGGAATTTTGCAATCACAGGAATAAGGACCGGTTTTCCACAATTATGATAGATGGACTCTTCCTTCTTGGAATCATCAGTTGATTTTGCTTGAGGTTTAGAGAATTCAGGTTTCTTGAAGTAAGGGGGAAGATGAATTTTTGCGTTGATTACTCTATTTCCCTTTGAACTTGTATTTGTTCAAGGCTTTGTTAAACATTGCAGCCATCTTAACCAATTCAAGGTGAGAGTCATCAACATCCGAAAGATTCAGACCTTCAAAATCATTTAACTCTTCAACAAGCACTTTCTTTGATAAGCTTTTGGAAGTAGTGTAAGATTTACTATTCTTCTTAGCACTTTCTTTGATAAGCTTTTGGAAGTAGTGTAAGATCATTTGGGGTTAACTCTTTCCTTTCATCTTGAGTTTTAGAAACAGCTCGCTGATAATGCGTAAGGACTCCAACAAGCTCATGAATATTAATTTTGTCAATATGTTTGGTAGATTAAATGATTGTTCCATACATAATCCAATCAGAGTTGAGCTTTTTTAGAAACTTCATGTTAACCACAGCATTCACCTTGATGATCTTGCACTTTTCAACTCATTTAAGACACCATTGTAATGTTTATAAGTGCCTTTAAGACGTTCATTAGGCTCTTTCTTAAAGTCTTTATAAAGACCCAGTGCCTTATTCATCTTGGAGATGTCAGTCATGTCATATCCTTCCTATTGTCTTCTAATCTCATCCCATATCTCCTTAGCAGTTGTATTGCTATTGACATTCTCAAAAAAATCATATGGGATAGCTTGCATGATGATATTCTTTGATTCAATATCACCCTGAGCACATTCTCTCTTATCACCTGTAAGTTGATACACTGGTATCGGAAGACCAGTTTCCGGTGCATTTTAACAATTGGCCCTTCAATTTATGAAGTCCCACTGTGCTTTTCCTTCTCACCCTTGTAATAAATGTGTTGTGTGATACGTTGTACCCATTAGTAATATTAACCCTCAAAGAGAACAAGAGGTTTGGTATCAGATCTGATAAACAATGCATCTTGAGTAGTCATCTTGACAGATTCAGACAGTACACTTGTCATGGTAGATTTGGATAATAACAATATTCAATGATACTAGTAGATTCTCACAGTAAAAAGTTTTTACTGTCAGATTCGCACATAGATTCGGTTGCTATCAGATTTGGACAAATATTCGGATACTGTCAGATTCGGACAATAACTTTGTTAATGTCACAATTCTAACTTTTTCGACTAAATTATTTAACTTAACTTCCATAGTATAAAATTTCCAGCTTAACAAGTAAATTTGATGAATTAGATCTTGGTTTGTTTTTAGGATTAGTAAGACTCTAAGGTTGCGATTAAGTCTTGTTTAATCAAGTATTTAGAGTAAAGACTTATAACTAATTCACTTGGACATTAGATCATAAGTTAAGACATTTTTACTCTCACACCTAGACTTGATCAACTTGTACTTAGCCATTACTTTCATCTAACCAACCTTAATCTATCTTGATTAAGACCTAATACAAGCATACTTTCTAAGATTTAACCATACAATTAATACCTCAAATCATACACTAGACAAATTACACAAACACATGTACACTTGGAGGCAAAAATCGACCAAAATATCTTCCTCCACCACTACCAAAACCGCCACCACCTATATCATCAGCATCATAATAAATCATCCATGCCATCTTCTTTAACAAGCCATGCAAGATATTTAATTCCTATGCAAAACACCATCATCACCATTGTCTTCTAGATATTAGACACCATTGCGTGTTTAACTAATGAAAGAAGCTAGTCATCTTCCTCCTCTCTTCCTCTTATGCCACGCCACCCCCCTTTCCATATATAAACCCTTCAACTATTCTCTTCTTCTCATTGGATCTCTTACTCTCTTCATCACACTTCAAATGCAGATGAAAACCACCCCATTCATCATCTTCTTTCACCCAGGAACCATCTTCTTTAAGGTGTAACTCTCTACTTCAATTCTACCACCATTTCTAGCCATCTTCAAGATAAACAAAGGTGTAAAGGCTTGATCTAGAGTATTAAATCACTCAATGATGATTACATGGCTAGCCTTGATCTTGATATTAGATGCGTAATCTTAAGTTTCATACATGTCCAATGACTTAAAATGAACTTAAAAAAAGAATTTTATTGACTAAAACACATAGGTACAACTTAGGTTGAGTCTGTCCAAAACAGATGCAAAAAGATCACGAATTAAAAACTCACTTAGACTTTAGATATGAACTTTATAATTTGACCATATGTCCATATATATGTTCTAAGCTTTCTGTAAAATTTTTATGAATTATCTCAAAAAAAATATATTTTTCATTTTTATTTTCTCACTACATGTCTGTTTTCAAGCAAATCTGACCACATTCTAAACAATCAAGTATAGACCAAAAACTAAAATGATTCTGGAAATACATGCTTGTATTCTTAAAAGGGTACAAGTAAAGGAGTAAATCAAGATTTGAAACACTAAAATCCATGTACTATTTTGAAAGAAAAAGCCACTTAGATTTAACATAAGAAACTGTTGTAGTCAGATTTTAGTCTAAAACCTCACTTCTAAAAACTAGGTTAATATAGACCTAGAGGTAATTCCTTTTAAACAAGAGTACTTTTATATGTCTTAAAATCTCTGTAAAAATCCTAAGTCAAACAAAAGTATTTTGCTATTTTTAAGCTTGCATGGAAGCTTATAGTGTAAATGTGGAGAGTTTTACACACCTGTAAGAGGAGGAACTTTTGACCAAATTTTGTTTTGAATCTAGAAGCTAAACTTACATTGTTGGAAACTATACTCAATAACCTTTCCATAGGTGGTAATCTCACCTTAATTGGATGTCTAGATTGATAGAAACACTTGGGCTAAAGTGATGGTAAAACTGATCAAAACTGTCAACACTTAAACTATGAACTATATAACATTTTGAAACCAAGAATCGAAATGAACATGTAAGATCACTTGAGAACTGATCTTAGACCTAACATAAATACTATATTAGATAGTATAACCTATGACCTTATAATATTATTTAGATTCCAAGTCCGGATCACCGTAAACTATCTAACTCACACTTTTGTGTCTCACACCGCATTGTATCACTAGTGAGTTTCATAGCCCCTTTTTACATGTTTTGTAACTATTTTTGGGTTGAGAATACATGCATACTGTTTTACTACGCTTTATTTATAAAGTTTGTTTTATAAACATTTTTATTATTAAATAACACTTTATGCATTTCGAAGTTTGTTATATGTGAGTTTTATGTTAAAAAGCCCTTAACTCGGTAGTATTAATTACAGTGACTTGTAAGTGCAAATCACTAGAGCAAATCTGTTAGGTTCGATAACCTCACCCTATCTTAACAGTAGTGCTAGTTACTTTGACACAATACATTTAGCATAGTGTATAGTCCAATAGAGGGTAAAGGAAAATCATGTACGATACTACATGTGGTGTTAAGCGTTATTACCGAGTGCTCATGAAACATATACACTTTGAAATTGTTTGGAAACCGTTTATGAATTTGATAACTGTGAAATCTTATAAACCATGGAACTGTTTAAAAACTTGATATGTTACGAACTACGAACTTATTTTCGTACTTAAAAGATTGAGATCATATTACTTCTAAACTGTTTATGAAGTTGAGATCTTGTGATCTGTTTTACTATCAAACTATTTATGGACTCGAAAATTTAATATTTTTGTTACTGTTTTAAACTATCTCAAATTGTTTGAAACTGTGAAACTTTCGTAAATTTTATAGTTTGTACAAAAACCTATGAACTCACCAACCTTTGTGTTGACACTTTAGCATGTTTATTCTCAGGTACTTATTACTTCCGCTAAAACTTTGATGTTGCTTAGAGGTCAAACTAAGCACTGGGACCATGAAGTCACGCCACGTCATAAAGGGTCAAGTGGGGTGTGACAGTTAAGTATCAGATTCTCACATTGATTCGGACAGTGTAAGATTCACACAATGAAACACCAAAAATACAAAATTGACAGTCTAAACTAAAATTCTCTCAGTTTGTTAGATTCGGTTGTGTGAGATTCAGTTGTGTGAGATTCGGTTATGAATCAGTAACACAGAGGTTTGTATGCTTAACACTTGTTGTGAGATTCGGTTACCTTTCTACAAAAGGAAACAAGTTAGAAACATGTGAAAAACAAATGTACAAATCAGAATCTTCGTGCGAATGTCAACTATAGTAGTTGAAACATGCGAATCTGAGAGTGAAAACTTGAGAATTGTATAGAATCCTCTGGAATCACTTGAATGAGTCTCATATCTAATTATATTAAGAAGCTATGGAATTTCATTTTGTCCGAATTTCTCTCTATCCGAATCTGTACTGTTCATCCGAATCTCATTCTTTATCCTGATTCTTTGATATTCAATCATGATCTGACCTAAGGAGTCCTAATTAGATAGAAATTTGGACTACTTAGGTTCTATAGCCCTCCTCTCTAGAACGTTCTATTTAATCTTCATTTACCTTAAAACTATACATTTTGGGGTCCTAACACTTCTGTCATGGTTGGAGATAATGGATACAGGCACACCTTGTCGAGAAATCATTTCCTTTAGATAAATCAGTGTTAGCCTTTCCATCTTGTCAGTTTCTCTGATTGGTAGAACGTGAGCAGATTTAGTGAGATGATCTACAACAACCCAGATGTTGTCATAATTTCCCATAGTTTTAGGTAGCTTAGTGATGAAATCCATGGCAATGCACTCACACTTCCATTGTGGAATTTCTGGTTATGTCAGCAGCCCTGATGGTCTTTGGTGTTCAGCCTTGACTTTAGCACATGTCAGGCATTTACCAACATAAGTAGCAATGTCGGGCTTTAGATTAGGCCACCAATACAGCGCCTTATGATCTTATGTGCTTCATCTAGCACAAGTTCCATTTATCCGCCAAATTTTGGTACCCAGATTCTATTAGCAAAATAACGGGTTCCATCTTGTCTTATGAAAAATTGTTTATCTAAAATCTTGATAGATTCAGTGAGAATATTCTCAGGTTTCATGGCTTCAAGTTACGCATCACGTATCTGAGAAGTAAGATTCGTATGTACAGTCATATTCAGTGCTCTAACTTTGAGAGGTTTAACCCTCTCTTTCCTGCTCAAAGCATCCGCCACAATATTCGCCTTACGAGGATGGTAGCGAATTTCACAATCATAGTCACTTCTACCCAACGTCTCTGCCTCATGTTGAATTGTTTCTGATAAAAAATGTGTTGCAAACTCTTATGGTCGGTGAAGATTATACACTTAGTATCATACAAGTAGTGTCTCTACATTTTTAGTGAGAAGACTACAACACCAAGTTCTAGATCATGTGTCGTAAAGTTTTGCTTGTAAATTTTCAATTTTCTAGAGCCGTAAGCAATTACTCTTTTTCGTTGCATCAGCACGGAACTAAGTCCTTGCTTTGAAGCACCACAATATATCACGAAGTCTTCGTTTCCCTCTGGTAAAGATTGAATCAGAGCAGTAGTCAGTTTCTACTTTAACAACTAAAACGCAGACTCTTGTTGCTCTGTCCATTCATATTTCTTATCTTGTGAGTCAATGCGGTCAACGGTAGGGCAATAGTAGAAAAACCCTAGATAAATCTTCTATAGTAACCGGCGAGACTAAGAAATTGCCGGATCTGTGCTGGTGACTTACGATTTTCCTAGCTTCTGACCATCTCTATCTTTGTAAGATCAACTTGAATACCATTGATGCCTACAATATGACGCATAAATTGTACTTCCTGTAACCAAAAGTCACACTAAGAAAACTTTCCATACAACTACTCGTCCTTGAACATTTCAATACCGAACACAGATGTTGTTCATGATCTCCTCTGTTCTTTGAATACACCAAAATGTCATCATTGAATACAATAACAAATTTATCAAGGTATGACTTACACACACAGTTCATGACATCCATGAACACTGCCGGTGCGTTCGTCAAATGTTAGGACCACGAAATGTATATAGTGTTAATGTGAAACAAGCCTAAACAATGGTTCTTTAGAAGAGGGCTATATAAGGAACCTTAATAGTCCAAATTAGATAGCCATTGCATTGTAAACTAGTTTAAGAAGCTGTGGAATGTAAATTTACCGATTCTCTCCGAGTCTGTTCTTACCTTACCGAGTCTCATTCTCTCTAATATCTCTTTTTCATCATTTCTTTTCTATTTTCTTTCTCTCTTTTCTCTCAAAACATAAAACCCTCTTAGATTCAAAGTGAGATTTGAAGGTGAAGATTTGTGATTCAATCTTTGGAGTAAGAAGGAAATTTGTTCTCCTCGTTCTGATTTTCAACTTTTAGTTATTTTATGACTAGTGAATTGGTTATGGGTGTTATTGTAAGACCCATTTTAGGGTTTAATGGGCGATTTTGGGGTGAACTTGATGAATGGAAACCCTAAGGTTTGAAATCTAGGGTTTTGCCATGAGATTTGAAGTTGTAGGGTTATTTGTGTTGTTGAATCACTAGCACACTTAGGTGTTAGTGAAAGATTTGTTATTTGGTTCATGATTGACTTTTAATGGGTCAATTGAGTAAGTTTGACATAGTGGGTTAAATTGGGTATGAAAATACCCTAACTTATGTTAGTTGGTGTTATTAGACTTCAATCACTAGCTTTTAGTGATTAGTTGTGGACTTTGACCTTGTTGTGTGATTCTAGTGCAAAGGGGTCATAAATACCCTTTTGGGTCATAAATGCACCAATGAGGTTAGTTTGTAAATAGTCCAACTTGTTATGTGTATTAATTGGGCATTAATTGTATTAGGTGACTTGCTTTGAAGGTTGAAAGTTTATTGTTGGAATCTCACAAAGACGACAATGTGAGTGGAATAATTATAGGTGTATGTATATAACGTATTTATTTTTGTAGGATGGATAAGTGTTGTCTATACCGCCCATGAGTTAGTGATATATGTCGTTGTACACTAATGGTTGTTACGAACGGATATGTGTTGTCGTTACCGCCCAAGGGTTAGTGATATATGTCGTTGTACACTAACAGTTGTTATGAACACTGATGGAAAATTCGAGTACCATCCCCATGTGTGAATGGTTAACCATGGTTATGTGTTGTAGTGTAGCATATTGTATTATTCGAGTTATTATGCTATTGTTTGTGAAGCGACCCGTCCTAATCCATAATGACGAATACAATAACATATGATTACATCGTGAGGTATTTGACCTCTATATGATACATTTTACAAACATTGCATTCTTTTTTTTAAAAGACAAACTTTATTTACATCGAAAGTTGACGGCATGCATCCCATTTCATAATATGTCCAACTATAATTGACTAAATAATAATCTTGATGAACTCAAGGACTCGAATGCAACGTCTTTTGAAATATGTCATGAATGACTCCAAGTAATGTCTCTAAAATGAGCAAATGCACAGCGAAAGATTTCTTTCATACCTGAGAATAAACATGCTTTCAAGTGTCAACCAAATGGTTGGTGAATTCATTAGTTTATCATAATTATTCATTTCCATCATTTTAATAGACCACAAGAATTTCATTTCCAGTTCTCATAAATATACGTCCCATGCATAGAGACAAAAATCATTCATATGGATTGAACACCTGGTAACCGACATTAACAAGAGGCATACAAGAATATCCCCTATCATTCCGGGAATTCCTTCGGACATGATATAAACAACATCGAAGTACTAAAACATCCGGTACTTTGGATGGGGTTCGTTAGGCCCAATAGATCTATCTTTAGGATTCGCGTCAATTAGTAGATCGGTTTACTATTTCTTAGGTTACCAAGCAAAAGGGGCATATTCGGCTTCGATCATTCGACCATATAATGTAGTTTCGATTACTTGTGTCTATTTCGTAAAACGTTTATAAAAATTGCGCATGTATTCTCAGACCAAAAATATAAAGGGTAAAAAGGCAAATGAAACTCACCATAATGTATTTTGTAGTAAAAATACATATGACGACATTGAACAAGTATAGGGTTGGCTTTGGATTCACGAACCAATATCATTTATATTTATTAACACATATAATTGTAAGCGAATAAATTTATATATTATTAGTGATATATTTGTTATTTTAATAAATTATATGTTTCATTAATAGTTTAATTAGATATATATAGAAAATCTTTATTTGTTATATTAATAATACTAATAATAATAATGATAAAAAAATAATACTTTTACTAATAATGATAATAATAATGATATTAATAACAATAATACTTAATAATAGTAATTCTACTATCAAATATAGTAATGAAGATAATAATATTATGAATAAGGATAATACTAATAATAATATTGTTAATAATGATAATACTAATAAGGTTTAGTGATAATACTAATAATAGCAATAATGATATCAATATAAATCATGATATTTTAATAATACTAATAATAAAACTAATACTTAATAATAATAATAATAATAATAATAGTAATAATAATAATAATAATAATAATAATAATAATAATAATAATAATAATAATAATAATAATAATAATAATAATAATAATAATAATAATAATAATAATAATAATAATAAAAGTAGAATAACTACTCAGAGGCAAAAAATAAAAATATTTGCTCCAGCTCAGGCTTAAACCCGCGACCTCTCATTAATTCGACACAAACCCAAACCATCCCAGCTAATCTGTTTTTCCTATTTATAATCGTACCTATATATATTTAACCCTTAACGGCTTGTTTCTTCTTCTCCTTCATCGATTAAAAAAAATATGCTGCAGACCAGGATTGAACTTGTGACCTCTCGTTCCCCTACACACATCTCAAAGCATTACGCCATCTATACATTTCTGTTTTAATTACCATATAATATTCCTATAACCCGTATATCTGTTTCCTTCATTTCTAAAACTATCTTCATCATCCTACTTTTCATTTCATCACCACATTACCTACGTATTTATCAGTTCATGTATCATCTTTATCATTATATCCTCTTCATCATAGCATCACTATAATCCTAATCATAACATAATTATATTTATAATCATAAGCATATATCATGCGTATCATCACAGAACATATCGTTCCTAGTTTCATGTCATCACCTTCATCTAATAATATTTTCGGCCCAATTGCAACTTGACGAGCCCAAATCGAGTTGTAAGTCCATTAATCAAATCCTAATTTTAAATAAACTACCGGTCAAATCTTGAACTCCAACAAGAGTCCGATATATAATTCAATCATTATCACGGTCCATAACAAAAATAAACTAATGATGGCTCAAAAGGAAAATCTGATACAGCTCGATATTAAATGGAATTCATTTCATATTTAATTTAAGTTTATAATTACAAAAACATACCCAATTTTTCGATCATGTTGTTCTAGTCCCACATGTTCCTACCCACTCAACTATCTTTAATTTCTCAACGTCCCACATGCTTTAACTTTTCCACATCCCACTATCTACTTAATTAACTCCTTATTTCATGCAAATGGCCCATCATTGTTGAGCTTATAACTATAAAAGTATGAATAACAGGAGAAGAAAAGGAAATAGGGATGCATACGGTTTTCATGGTGTTTGTATGTTCAAGCGTGACTCAGAAACAGAAAAGAGATTGCAGCAGCAATAGAACATGAATTGGAGGGTATGGTTTGTAGTTGTGTGGTGGTTTATGGCAGCTGAAACGGAGCAATAGAAGCGGCAACAGTGATGGTGTGTTGGTCTTCGAATAGGGAACAACAAACGTACATTATTAGTGTGATTGTAGAAACAGAAGGGCAGGAGCAACATCAATGGTGGGTTGAGGTGGTGAATAATTTCGGTGATTCGCAAATAAAACAAGGAAACAGTTCTGGTGGTGGTGATGTCTATTGCAACGGGTCATATTGGTTGTCAATGGGTGTTTGTCAATGAAGATTAAATGGGTTGATAATAATGATGGTTGTTTTGGGTTGATAACGGTCTTAGTGGTGTTTTATATTGGTTGAAGATTTTGATGATAGTGATGAAGGTCGCGGTTTGAAGTAAATCAGAAACATAAACAGTACGCAGGTGGTAGCAGAAGTATGTAGGTGATGGTGTTTTGTATAGTAATATCAACTTAAGGTGGTTTTGGTGTTGGTTTGATGGTGTTCTCGACATATGAGTTTGTGGTGATTAAATGGGTTGTTCTTGGTTTTTGTGGTCGAGATAGTAGTAGGAACCACTGAATGGTTTGGTTGGAAAAACAAATTTAAATAGCAACCATAGCTAGAGGAACTCGTGATAGTGTTTTTTTATTGGAAAAATAATAATACCGCAATATTAATCGAAACATGGTGCTGTTTGTTTTGGGTTCTTCGCAACAAAAATTGAATATTAAAACAAACAAATGAGTTTGGGTTATGATTGTTGATCATGGGTTGTAGGTGGTTGCCCAAAAGTGGTGGAACCTTGGTGGTTGAGTTGATTGAGTGTGATGGTGACGGGTGTTCAACAGAGGAGAGGAAGAAGAAAGAATGGTGGATGTTTACGGGGTGTTCTTTAATACTTGTTGTATATTCGATAATTTAGACTCTGTAAAAGACGATTGTAGTTGTTAATTGATAATGTGGGTTTATTGTTGACACTTAACACTGACTTGCATCAATTATGAATCCAAGTTGCTCGACAGAAACTATTTGCAAGGACAGAATTATAATAAAAAAATAAAACTGAAATGGATGTCAAACAGAAATCGTACCCTTTTACTGTATTGCTCGTGATCGATTTTTAACCATGAATCCAAGATTATATAAAGGTTGACAGCAACTTGAAATTCATTCTGATTCCAAATCAGATTTATGGTTCCTTTTTATAAATAATATTCATAATTAATATTAATCCAAGGTATTAATAATTACTAATAATAATAATATTATTATTATTAATAAAGATAAATGAGTAACATTAATAATAATAAAAAGGATAATGATTTTAATAAGTTTCTTAATATTTAATGATAATAATAATAAATATGATAATAATAATAATATTATTAGTGATAATAAAAATTGTATTATTTTCTAAATAATAATTTTAAAATAATAATAATAACAACATTAATGTAACAATTTGCACGTATTAGTTTTTATATCTATATATAATATTAACATAATATTATTCATACTTTTTACATTAATATTAATATTTATTTTAATGAAAGTAATAATAACATTATTAATATACTAACCATGTTTTAACTTGTAAGTAAGTTTAGTAGATTGATATTACTTTGTATTTCACTTTACCTTTTCAATTCAAATGATCATTTTGCATTCTATTAATTCACCTTAATATGTACACTTTTATTTATATTTATATATATACATATATACATATTATTTTACAGGCAATTGTTCGTGAATCGTCGGAATTTGGTCAAAGGTCAAATGGTTTCATGTAAACTGTTCCTAAAATCTAGAGACTCAATATTACAGACTTTGCTTATCTTGTAGAAATCAAATAAATATTAAGTTTAAATTTGATCGGAAATTTCCGGGTCGTCACAGTTTGTGCTAGCTTGTCGTCTTAAAGGTTTAGCGTATACTTTGTGATGGTATGCAATATAAATTGCTAGCATGTATGAGGTAATTGTGTATGTGATTTCAAGTAGGTAAATTATATATGTATGTGTATAAATATTGCATTCACTAAGCTTTAGCTTACCCTCTCGTTGTTTCTATTTTTTTAGATGCGGGCGCGGATCGTGGCAAGGGTAAAGTTGTGGACGAGGCTTTCCCCATTTAGTGCCTTGTGGATGCTTTTGGAAGTTTAACCTAATGTTTAGGTAGTTTAACCCCAAACCCATGCTCTAGTGATGTTTGGAACTTAAACTAATCGGTCGAAACATACATTTTTGGGAATTGTAAAATGGGTCATTGAACCCGAATGTTGATGTAAACTTTTAATTAAGATGTATGCGCCTTTCGAACATGAAATAATTAATTAATGATGCGATGGTTCGATGTGTATAATGACTTGTTGTATTTAAAAAAAGAAAAAAAAATATGCACGTTTTTCTTAATATAACGGGTTGGGTCGTTACAAGTGGTATTAGAGCATGGTCTAAGGGATTTAGGTGACTTGAGGTAGGTGCCTAGACTTAGACTTTTGTGTTGTTATTTTATATGCAGGACTGGTAGGACTATGGTCGGTACGTGTTATGATTAATGCATTAGTTAATAGGTGGACTGACTATGCTAATGTTATGATGTTACTAATCATGCATTATTGTTTTGAACATCAAGCAAGATGGTTGTGGGACGTTTGAGCATGGTACATCATGCGAGCATAATAGTGAGTCGCTACCACTATATGGTTGCATGTCAAGTCAAGCAAGGACGTGCGACAAGTATTGAGCGAGGTGTGGTGTGCGTGCGGTGATATGTATATGTATTTATATATACGTATTATTTTATTGGTGATGTCTAATCCTTTTAAATTCTTAGAATGAAAATGAGAAATGGAACGGAGACAAGTAACGGTGGTGGTTCCTCACACGTGGAAGAAGATGAAATGACTACCAAAATAGAAGCCGCTCTAGAAAACTACGTCTCAGTTTTCTCTCTAAAGGTTAAGCAAATACTCGAAGAGTTGGTTTCGGAGCATATAGTCGATTTTATTCGAGAACAAATGGCCGATGCCTTGAAAGAAGAAGTTGAAAGGAGGTTTCCTAGACCTTAAAATGGGGGCGACATGGTGTTTAGCTACAAAAACTTTATGGCAACTAAGCCTCCTCACTTTCACGGGGATCCCGACCCCATGAAAAGTACGGCTTGGATCTCCGATGTTGAAGGTTGTTTTTTCACTAGCGAATGCCCACCCGAAAAGAAGACAAGGCTTGCCACTAGTTTGATGAGGTTCAATGCTAAGGATTGGCTTGATTATAAACTTGACATGGTGGGTGAAACGGCTTTTGTAGGGTTGTCTTGGGAAGAGTTCAAGAAGGTGTTTTTCCTTGGGTATCATAAGCAAGCGGATCTTTCTAAATTGCGCAACGAGTTAAGAAACATGCGTCAAGGGTCTTTGGACCTAAACACTCTTAAAACCAACTTTCTCTCCAAAGCGCATTTTTGCCCCGAGTATGTGGGGAATGACCAATTGTTGATGGAATATTTTCATGTGACCCTTAGAGATGATTTGAAGGGTAAGATTAGTATTGGTCATGTTGAGACTTTTGCTAAGCTCTTGGCGGTTTCGAAAGGGTTTGAAGCGCAAGCTCCGAGTCTGGTTGGTTATATGTCGGGTAAAAGAAAGTTTGAAGCTACGAGTCATTCGAACAAAAAGAGTAGGGGTGCATTCGATAGTGTCGGTAGTGCAAAGAAAGGTATCACTGGTGGTCACGTGGTCACATGCTACAATTGTGGGCAAAAAGGTCACATCTCTCGTGATTACCCAAAACCGCGTATTAATATAATCACGTGTTTTAATTGATAAAAAGAAGGGCACCGAAAGTCGGAGTGCCCTGATCTCCAAAATGATCATGTTAAGAGGTTAGAGAAAGTGGCGGGTACGGCTAGGGGACAAAATTATTTGATGACTAATGATGAAGCCAAACAATCCAACGAAGTTGTCTCAGGTACTTTCATGGTTAATTCTAATCCGGCAAGGATACTATTTGATAGTGGAGCTAATTTATAATTTGTAACTCCACGATTTGTGTCTGAGCTTGATAAACCGCTAGCTAAGTTAAGTCATCCGGTAGAAGTCGAAATAGCAGATGGTAAGACGGTGCTAGGAGTTGATGTTTGTAAAGATTGTAATGTTATGTTTGGTGCCGAAACCTTTAAAATCGATCTCATCCCGATGACTTTGGGTGAGTTTGATATCGTCATCGGTATGGATTGGCTCGATCGTTATAGAGCCGATATTGCATGCCATGAAAAGTCTATTCGTGTGAAGACCTCAAGTGGGGGAGAGTTAATTATTCATGGCGAGAAACGGAGAAGACTTGTACCATTATGCACTTATGCACGGAACTTCATTTCCTTATTGGTGGTGGCATGGCTTTCTTGCCCATGTGGTTGATACTCGTGAAGAGCCACCATCCGTTCGTAAAATTCCGGTGGTTAATGAATTTGAAGACGTTTTTCCGGATGAGTTGTCGGGTGTTCCGGCGGAAAGACAAGTTGCATTTCGCATTGAGTTGGTTTCGGGGGCTACTCCTATTGCTAAAACTCCTTATCTTTTAGCACTAACGGAAATGCAAAAGTTATTAAATCAAACCCAAGAGTTGCTTGAAAAGGGTTTTATCCGACTGAGTGCTTCGCTATGGGGCGCTCCGGTTTTATTCGTGAAGAAGAAGGATGGTAGTATGAGGATGTGCATCGATTATCGGTAGTTGAACAAAGTGACGATCAAGAATCGTTATCCATTGCCTCGGATTGACGATTTGTTTGACCAATTCCAAGGTGCGACGTATTTTTCTAAAATTGACTTACTGTCCGGCTATCACCAAATGTAGATCCGTGAGGAAGATATTGAGAAGACGGCCTTTCGAACTCGTTACGGGCATTTTGAATTTGTAGTTATGCCTTTTGGTCTTACGAATGCACTGGCGGCATTCATGGATCTTATGAACCGAGTTTGCCAACCCATGTTGGACAAGTCGGTAATTGTGTTCATTGACGATATTCTTGTCTATTCTAAGAGCATGAAGGAGCATGAACGCCATTTGCGCAAAGTGTTGAAGATGTTACGGAAGGAGAAGTTGTATGCTAAATTCTCCAAATGTGAATTTTGGATAAGGGAAGTGCAATTCCTTGGCCATATTGTGAACAAGGAAGGGATTCAAGTAGATCCGGGGAAGATAGAGATGGTAAAGAGTTGGAAGCAACCGACTACACCTATGAAAATCCAAAGTTTTCTCGAATTGGCCGATTATTATCGTCGATTTATCAAAGACTTTTCTAAAACTGCCTCTCCATTGACAAAGTTGACAAGAAAGAATACAAAATTCAATTGGGAGAATGAGCAAGAAATTGCTTTTCAATTGTTAAAAGAGAAATTGTGTCAAGCTCCGGTCTTAGTGTTGCCAGAAGGTATAAAAGATATGACGGTGTTTTGTGATGCGTCATTAAATGGGCCCGGGTGTGTTCTAATGCAACGGGGTAAAGTCATCGCTTATTCCCCTCGATAATTGAAGGAACACGAAAAGAGATACCCGACTCATTATCTTGAATTGGCACCGGTGGTACAGGCGTTGAAAATTTGGCGCCACTACTTGTATGGTGTCAAGTGTATGATTTATTCGGATCACAAGAGTTTGAAACAACTTTTTGATCAACGGGATTTCAATTATCGTCAATGTAGATGGATGGATGTGGTGAAGGATTATGATTGTGAGATATTTTACCATCCGGGTAAGGAGAATGTGGTCGCAGACGCGTTGAGTCGAAAGAGTCAACACCAGTGATACGAGTAGGATCGTTACGAATGATAATTACTAGCGATTTTCTTTTTAAGCTCGGTGAGATTCAAATTGAAGCTTTTGTTAATAACAAACATGAAGAATGAATCGTGGGGCAAACGGAGTCTATTCAATTAGGCCCTCACAGGTTGTTATCCTTTCAAAATAGGGTGTGGGTGCTAAAGATGGGGGATTACCGAAAGGTGCTTCTTGATGAAGCGCACAAGTCAAGGTATTCCATTCATCCGGGTGCAACGAAAATGTACCTCGATTTGAAGAAAGACCCGGAATGAAACGTGATGTGGTTAAATTTGTTGAACAATGTGTTACGCGTTTGGAAGTAAAAGCCGAACATCAAAAACCTTATGGTAAATTGCAACCGTTAGAAATCCCGATGTAGAAGTGGGAGCATATTACTATGGATTTTATTACCAAGTTGCCAAAAATGGCAAGAACCCAATTTGATATTATTTGGGTGATCGTTGATAGATTGACGAAAAGTGCTTTGTTTCTCCCTATCAAAGAAGCAATTAAGTCAGAGGTACTTGCGAAAATGTTCATTAAAGAGGTGATATCGAGACATGGCGTTCGAGCGTCTATCGTTTCGGATCGGGACACGGTTTTGCGTCTTGATTTTGGAAAAAGTTTCATGAAGACATGGGTACGAGGTTGAATATGGGTACGGCATATCATCCTCAAACGGATGGTCAAACCGAGCGTACCAATCAAACGTTGGAAGATATGTTGAGAGCATGTATAATAGATTTTGGTGGAAGTTGGGACGAACATTTACCATTGGTGGAATTCTCGTACAATAATAGTTTTCACACTAGTATTGGAATGCCACCATATGAGATGTTATATGGGAGAAGGTGTCGAACCCCAATTTGTTGGGGTCAAGTGGGTCAAAAGGAAGTCGGGATCACCGACTTGGTATTAGAGACAAATGGTAAAATCGAAATGATTCGGGCTCGTTTGAAAGTGGCGCAAGATAGACAAAAGTCTTATGAAGATAAGCGTAGACGACCGATCGAATTTGAAAAAGGCGATATGGTGATGCTTAAGGTTTCGCCATGGAAAATGAGGGAAACTTGCTCCTCGGTTTATTGGGCCATTTAAAATGTTAGCTCGCGTTGGTGAAGTTGCGTATCGTTTGGAATTACCCGAAGAGCTTGCGAGGATCCATACTACATTTCATGTTTCCCATCTCCGTAAGTGTCTTGCGGATGATTCATCATGGGTGCCATTAGACGAGATTGAGCTAAACAACAAATTAGAGTATGTTGAAGAGCCGATTGCTATACTCGATGAAAAGGTGAAAATGTTGAGAAATAAGGAAGTGAGAACTTTTAAAGTTCAATGGCATCGTAGTAAAGGTTCCGAATTTACATGGGAACCTGAAGAGTTTGTATTGGTGTATCTCTCATCTTGTCATGCGGCTTGGATCACGAGGACCCGCTCCAATTCAAGTGGGGGAGAGTTGTAACATCTCGTTTTTTCATACATGTACTAAGGTACGTATTTGATCTTAAGAACGTTTATACTTGGTCGTATATGTGATTAAATGATTTAAAGATTTAGTTTGAAGTACACGAGATATATATATATATATATATATATATATATATATATATATATATATATATATATATATATATATATATACACACACACACACACACATGAGAATGTATACATGTATAAGTATATGCATGGGTTAAGAAGGTATTAAGTCGAGTGAGACTTTGTGGTGAAGTCTAGGTGTATATACGAAGCGAGAATGGAGTGTACGAGTCGTGTAAAGAATAGTTCGAACAAGTTGGCGAAAATTGGACATAAGACGCACACGGTCACGCCGCAGAGAGGGGAGGTCGCGCCGCGGGTTTAGGCTAGAATCAAGATCAGGTGGCAAGTTTAACAGCTCAAAAAATGCTCACAACGACGCACCGCGAGAATGTGTGGTCGCGCCGCGACATTCCTGCATATCTGATCCAATTTTCTATTTTAAAAAGGGTGGTTCGAGGGCATTTTTGTATTTTTGCGTGTGGATCAGATTGTGGCCCTAAATCCCAGCCACATATCTCTTTTTCTTCATTTCTTTTCTATTTTCTTTCTCTCTTTTCTCTCAAAATATAAAACCCTCTTAGATTCAAAGTGAGATTTGAAGGTGAAGATTTGTGATTCGATCTTTGGAGCAAGAAGGAAATTTGCTCTCCTCGTTCTTAGCTAAGAATTGATAGTAGTGGTAAGTGTTAATTCTGAGTTTCAACTTTTAGTTGTTTTATGACTAGTGAATTGGTTATGGGTGTTGTTGTAAGACCCATTTTAAGGTTTAATGGGCGATTTTGGGGTGAACTTGATGAATGGAAACCCTAAGGTTTGAAATCTAGGGTTTTGCCATGAGATTTGAAGTTGTAGGGTTATTCGTGTTATTGAATCACTAGCACACTTAGGTGTTAGTGAAAGATTTGTTATTTGGGTCATGATTGACTTAAAATGGGTCAATTGGGTAAGTTTGACCTAGTGGGTTAAATTGGGTTTGAAAATACCCTAACTTGTGTTAGTCGGTGTTATTACAATTCAATCACTAGCTTTTAGTGATTAGTTGTGGACTTTGACCTTGTTGGGTGATTCTAGTGCAAAGGGGTCATAAATACCCTTTTGGGTCATAAATGCACTAGTGAGGTTAGTTGGTAAATAGTCCAACATGTTATATGTATTAATTGGACATTAATTGTATTAGGTGACTTGCTTTGAAGGATGCAAGTTTATTGTTGGAATCTCACAAAGACGACAAGGTGAGTGGAATAATTATACGTGTATGTATATAATGTATTTATTTGTGTAGGATGGATATGTGTTATCTATACCGCCCATGAGTTAGTGATATATGTCGTTGTACACTAACGGTTGTTATGAACGGATATGTGTTGTCGTTACCGCCCAAGGGTTAGTGATATATGTCGTTGTACACTAACGGTTGTTATGAACACCGATGGGAAATTTGAGTACCATCCCCGTGTGCGAATGGTTAACCATGGTTATGTGTTGTAGTGTAGCATATTATATTGTTCGAGTTATATATGCTATTGTTTGTGCTAGCTTGTGGTCTTGAAGGTTTAGCGTATACTTTGCGATGGTATGCTATATAAATTGCTAGCGTGTATGAGGTAATTCTGTAGGTGATTGCAAGTAGGTAAATTATATATGTATGTGTATAATTATTGCATTCAGTAAGCTTTAGCTTACCCTCTCGTTATTTCTATTTTTTTAGATGCGGGCACGGATCTTGGCAAGGGTAAAGTTGTGGACTAGGCTTTCCCCATTTAGTGCCTTGTGGATGCTTTTGGAAGTTCGACCTAATGTTTGGGTAGTTTAACCCCAAACCCACGCTCTAGTGATGTTTGGAACTTAAACTAATCGGTTGAAACTTACATTTTTGGGAATTGTAAAATGGGTCATTGAACCCGAATGTTGATGTAAACTTTTAATTAAGATGTATGCGCCTTTTGAACATGAAACAATTAATTAATGATGCGATGGTTCGATGTGTATAATGACTTGTTGTATTTAAAAAAGAAAACAATATGCACGTTTTTCTTCCGGGTTGGGTCGTTACAGTTACTAACTTGTTTCCTTGTGCAGCAAGGTTACCGTGTCTGTTTCAAAGGAATTGGATTGTTTTGAGTTTAAATTTTATAGAATTTGGCTACCAAGGCCGATACCGAACCAGAATCTCTGTTTCACTTGATTCTTTGAATTTTAAGTGACTTAAGGCTTCATATTCTGTATTAACCGAATCTATACTTAATCAGGGTATGATACTTGTTATTCTTATTAGTTTCTGATACATAATCTGATATACCAAATCTGCTACACTACCGAACCAGATACCGAGTCTGCTACAGCACCGAACCAGATATCGAATCTGAAATTTTTGTTAGATTTTTGTGAACCAGAATATTAGATTGTGTGATATACCGAATCTTTACCGAATCTACCTCATTTGTTTTCAATATGTCTACTCAAGATACATTGATCATCGAATCAAATTCCAAACCTCCAGTGTTGTTTGATGGTAAATACAACTAGTGGCTCCACGTATCACTCAGTACATAGACTACAAGGGTGAGAAGGCAAAATACATATGGGCTTCTTTGAGAGATGGTCCAGTTGTCGAGTATTATCTAGATACTAGTATGCCAATTCCATTCTATGAACTTTCTGGAGAGAGACGTGAGAGAGCTCAGGGTGATATAGAGGCTAAAAATGTCATCATGCAAGCCATCCCGTATGAGTTGTTTGAAAATGTTGATAACAACATCAGTGCTAAGGACATATGGGATGAGATCAAACGAGAACAAGAAGGTTATGACATGTCTGATGTCACCAAACTAAATAAGGCTTTGGGAATTTATGAAGATTTCAAGCAGGAACCAGAAGAACTACTTAAAGATACCTACCGACGTTTCAACGGTGTTCTGAATGAGTTGAAAAGGTGCAAGATTACTAAAGTGAATGTTGAAGTCAACATGAAATTTCTCAAAAAGCTCAATGTTGATTGGCTTCCTTATGGAACCATCATTCGATCTACCAAAGAGATTGGCAAGTTGAATATAGAGTCCTGATGCATTATCAACCGGCCGTGTCTAAACTTCAAGAGGAAAGGAAAGAGTCTTCTCCGGGTGATCCACTTGCCCTCATTGCTAAAAAGAAGAGAAAATCTTATACCACTTCCAAAAGCTTATCCAAGAAAGTGCTTGTTGAATATTCAACTGATTTTGAAGAGTCGAATCTTTCGAATGTTGATAATTCTCACCTTGAACTAGTTAAAATGGCTGCCATGTTCACCAAAGCCTTGAACAAACACAAGTTCAAAGGCAAATCAAGCAATCAACGCAAGAATTCATCTTCTTCCTCCTATTACAAGAAACCTGATTCATCAAAACATCAACGTGCTGATGATTCCAAGAAGGATGACTCAATTTATTTTAATTGTGGCAAAGCTGGCATTACTCCCATGAGTGCAAGATGACTAAGAAAAAGGATTCAGCTTACTAAAAGAATAAAATGTTGATGGTGAAGGTTATGGAAACTGGGGGAGAGAAGAAATCGGTTGATGATACTTGGTTTAACTGGACCGATGATTCAGATTCAGAGGTGGAACATACAAATGTCTGCAAGGTGACAAAGCTCATCAAAGCAAATGAAGCAATGGAGAATTCTGACTCAACATCTGATGATGATGAGGTACAATCAACAGAAATCCCATCTGCTTTATCAAAATGCAAAATGACTTGATGAAAAATTTAGTCTCAATTTCAAAAGAGGTAAAATGTTTAAAATCTGAAAACAAAGTTTTGAAAGATAAAATCAAACTTAATGAGACTAAATGTTCATCATCCAAATCACAATAGGAAATGAATCAATTGAGAGTCCAACTCAGCTCCATGGACACTGAGTTAGAAGCACTTAAAAAGTCAATTCATCCGATTAAAGTTAAACGAACTGATTATCGTCTAAAATCCGAACGTCTTGCGGAGAAAGTTCAATTCTTAGAAAAAGAACTTTCTAATTTAAAAGAACAACATGAACCCACACTTTTCAAACTAAACAAGAAAATTATTCAATTGGAAGAAACCATACTTAAGAAGAAAGCTGAAATTTCACTATTCACTAAAGATGCTTTAAAAATGAAAGCTCAACTTGCACATTATAAGGAAAAACTTTATCATCAAGAGCAATCACGAGCTATGATAAGTATGGAACTGTCAAAACAAATTATCTTTATGAATAGAACAAAAATGATTTATTTTGATAAGTGGGGGTTGGATTTTGAAGATCCCAAGATGTTAGACGATATTTTCAAAAAGATTCCAGGATTATATCATTCTTATTACTTTCAAGCTGGTTTGTCATATCACTTTGTTCATGCATCTGATGGTGATTTTGATGATATTATTGCTAATCGCTCATCTAGATAATATTATCAAATTAGCTTAATGTATGAAAATATTAATGCTAAAATGGGTAAGCCTAATCCGAATTTCTTGAAAGAACTTGTTGAATATGAAGAGAACATGCAAAAAAGCTGATTATCTTCCTAAGCGTAGATTGGTTTACATTCCCACGCTCATTCTAGAGAAATACATTTTAATGCTTGAAAATGAAGTGTTTAACAAACATAGTTCAAGCACTATTACCATAGATGAGGTATTTGATCAACCTGCTTTGGAAGAGAAACCAATTTTACAAGCTTTACCTGCATGTCCTGTTTTTGATACTCAAATCTGTGAAGATCTAGCACATGAACTAACTATCTTGTTTAAGTCAATATTACTAGGTCATAAGGCTTTAGATATAAAGGTAGAACCTCAGGAAGAATCGAAAGTTGAACCTAAGGTAAAATTTAGTGATGAAAAGCCTGAAGAGTTAGATTTGTATCATCTAGTTGATAAACTTGAAAAAGAAAATATAAAATTGCAACTTAGATTCAAATATTTGAAACAAATGCTTGAACTGTGTGAAAAATTGCCTCCACTTCCTAGGAAAGAATGTTCTTATGCTTTTAAGGAAGGTAAACTTTTAGTGTCTGCTGAGAATTTATGTCTTGAAATTCAAACCTTAAATCGTAAGTTAGTTCAACTAAAACAGGCTAACACACAAAAGCAAATTACTTTACACGCACACACATCACAATTATCTTCTACGTGTGTGAATAATTCACATCTAAGGATGCCTTGTGTGAATAAAGTTTCTGAGTGTGCTAGAGGGATTGATGTGACGACCCGGAAATTTCCGACCAAATTTAAACCTAATCTTATATGATTCTGACACAATAAGAAAAGTTAATAAACGAAGTCTCAAAATGTTTGAACTATTTTTTTTCATGAATGCATTTGACCTTGACTATTCCGGACGATTCACGAACAATTGTTTGTAAATAAATATATTTATATATATATAAATATAAATGTATACCTAAAATTTACTTGTTTCAATATATATTAGTTAATATACATATCTATGTAATAAACATTTGATAAAACATAATTATATATATTGTAGTTTAAGAATATATGTATATGAATTTTACACATAGATATTACCATATGTATGGTGTAATATATATATATATATATATATATAATTTATAAATATTAAATATTCAATATATTATTATATTAGTAAATATTACAAAGTTTATAATATGTAAGGTTAATATATTAAATTTCATTACAAGTAAAAATATAATTGCTATAGTAATATTATTATTTACTTCCAATGAAAATATCAACAATTATATTATTAATATTATTATTTTAAAGACATAACTCATAAATAAGGAATTTGATATAAATTGATATACTATTATTACTTATATTCTTATTATCTTTATTAATTAGTATTATGATTATTATCAATAATAATGTTATTATTATCATTTTCATTATTATTATTATTGGTTATGAAGATTAATATTATTATTGTAAATATTATTACTTTTATAATTATAATTACCATTACATTATTATTAAAATCATTTTTAATAATATCATAAGGAAAATACAAATCATTATAGATATCATGAATAATATCATTATGGATTATTATTAATATAAGTTGTTAGAATTATTATTATTATTATTAACTATATAATTATTATTATTATTTTTATTATTATTAATATATTTTAATTATTAATCTTAATTACATAAATCATAAAAAAAAAGAACATGTACGAATTTTGTTAAACTTCATAATCCAACTATTACAGAATTTTGTTTTCTGTCTCAAAGTGGTTACATATCATTCTCAATTCGTACGAAATCTTGCTTTTCACGAATACTTTATAATTTTTTTTCATTCTTGATTTAAATGATTCTGTCGACAGTGTTTGATTATATATTGATCAATTAAATTATGTTATCACATAAGAACCATTCGATTTTCCTTACTCATTATCAATCATAAATACTAGTATCCATATGATTCGAAAAATCAAACAGAAATATATATAAAACCATCGGTCCTCTGCTTATTCATCTTTTTGCCCATAATTCGAATACGAACCGATTTTAAAAATGTAATAATGCAATCTTGTTAGGAATCATACACTTGAACTATCTATAAGTTTTCATTATTTAATTTTTCCAATTGACTATGAATTTAGAAGTCACAGTTTTTGATTTAAAAAGTCAAACCCGTGTTTATCACGAAATTTGAAATCGTTTCAATGTTTTCTATCAAATTGATGATTTATAAAGATTATAGGAACTATTTGAAACAGATTTAGTGTTGTAACATTTGTTCAAAACTTCCTAAAAATCAAAATCACAAATTTTGTTAATATATTTTTTTTTTCTTTTTCTTTCAGCGAACTGGAGCAGCAATTGTATATATATTTTTTATTTCGTTTGCCAATTATTCTAAACACCCATTATAAATCAGTACGTTCCATTAATAATTGCTAAAATCAACGAAATATATTTTGGAACTTGTTCAGGGATTCAATTGTAGTGACCCGAACTTTTCCATGTTTATATATAATAATTGAGATTTATATTTACATGATTAAATGTTTCCAACATGTTAAGAAATCAAACTTGTTAAGACTTGATTAATTGAAATATGTTTCATATAGACAATTGACCACCCAAGTTGACCGGTGATTCACGAACGTTAAAACTTGTAAAAACTATATGATGACATATATATGGATATATATATATAGTTAACATGATACTATGATAAGTAAACATATCATTAAGTATATTAACAATGAACTACATATGTAAAAACAAGACTACTAACTTAATGATTTTTAAACGAGACATATATGTAACGATTATCGTTGTAAAGACATTTAATGTATATATATATATCATATTAAGAGATATTCATACATGATAATATCATGATAATATAATAATTTAAAATCTCATTTGATATTATAAACATTGGGTTAACAACATTTAACAAGATCGTTAACCTAAAGGTTTCAAAACAACACTTACATGTAACGACTAACGATGACTTAACGACTCAGTTAAAATGTATATACATGTAGTGTTTTAATATGTATTTATACACTTTTGAAAGACTTCAATACACTTATCAAAATACTTCTACTTAACAAAAATTCTTACAATTACATCCTCGTTCAGTTTCATGAACAATTCTACTCGTATGCACCCGTATTCGTACTGGTACAATACACAGCTTTTAGATGTATGTACTATTGGTATATACACTCCAATGATCAGCTCTTAGCGGCCCATGTGAGTCACCTAACACATGTGGGAACCATCATTTGGCAACTAGCATGAAATATCTCATAAAATTACAAAAATATGAGTAATCATTCATGACTTATTTACATGAAAACAAAATTACATATCCTTTATATCTAATCCATACACCAACGACCAAAAACACCTACAAACACTTTCATTCTTCAATTTTCTTCATCTAATTGATCTCTCTCAAGTTCTATCTTCAAGTTCTAAGTGTTCTTCATATATTCTACAAGTTCTAGTTACATAAAATCAAGAATACTTTCAAGTTTGCTAGCTCACTTCCAATCTTGTAAGATGATTATCCAACCTCAATAAATCTTTGTTTCTTACAGTAGGTTATCATTCTAATACAAGGTAATAATCATATTCAAATTTTGGTTCAATTTCTATAACTATAACAATATTATTTCAAGTGATGATCTTACTTGAACTTGCTTTCGTGTCATGATTCTGCTTCAAGAACTTCGAGCCATCCAAGGATCCGTTGAAGCTAGATCCATTTTTCTCTTTTCCAGTAGGTTTATCCAAGGAAATTAAGGTAGTAATGATGTTCATAACATCATTCGATTCATATATATAAAGCTATCTTATTCGAAGGTTTAAACTTGTAATCACTAGAACATAGTTTAGTTAATTCTAAACTTGTTCGCAAACAAAAGTTAATCCTTCTAACTTGACTTTTAAAATAAACTAAACACATGTTCTATATCTATATGATATGCTAACTTAATTATTTAAAACCTGGAAACACGAAAAACACCGTAAAATCGGATTTACGCCGTCGTAGTAACACCGCGGGCTGTTTTGGGTTAGTTAATTAAAAACTATGATAAACTTTGATTTAAAAGTTGTTATTCTGAGAAAATGATTTTTATTATGAACATGAAACTATATCCAAAAATTATGGTTAAACTCAAAGTGGAAGTATGTTTTCTAAAATGGTCATCTAGACGTCGTTCTTTCGACTGAAATGACTACCTTTACAAAAACGACTTGTAACTTATTTTTCCGACTATAAACCTATACTTTTTCTGTTTAGATTCATAAAATAGAGTTCAATATGAAACCATAGCAATTTGATTCACTCAAAACGGATTTAAAATGAAGAAGTTATGGGTAAAACAAGATTGGATAATTTTTCTCATTTTAGCTACGTGAAAATTGGTAACAGATCTATTCTAACCATAACTTAATCAACTTGTATTGTATATTATGTAATCTTGAGATACCATAGACACGTATACAATGTTTCGACCTATCATGTCGACACATCTATATATATTTCGTAACAACCATAGACACTCTATATGTGAATGTTGGAGTTAGCTATACAGGGTTGAGGTTGATTCCAAAATATATATAGTTTGAGTTGTGATCAATACTGAGATACGTATACACTGGGTCGTGGATTGATTCAAGATAATATTTATCGATTTATTTCTGTACATCTAACTGTGGACAACTAGTTGTAGGTTACTAACGAGGACAGCTGACTTAATAAACTTAAAACATCAAAATATATTAAAAGTGTTGTAAATATATTTTGAGCATACATTGATATATATGTATATATTGTTATAGGTTCGTGAATCAACCAGTGGCCAAGTCTTACTTCCCGACGAAGTAAAAATATGTGAAAGTGAGTTATAGTCCCACTTTTAAAATCTAATATTTTTGGGATGAGAATACATGCAGGTTTTATAAATGATTTACAAAATAGACACAAGTACGTGAAACTACATTCTATGGTTGAATTATCGAAATCGAATATGCCCCTTTTTATTAAGTCTGGTAATCTAAGAATTAGGGAACCGGCACCCTAATTGACGCGAACTCTAAAGGTGGATCTATCGGGCCCAACAAGCCCCCATCCAAAGTACCGGATGCTTTAGTACTTCGAAATTTATATCATATCCGAAGGGTGTCATGGAATGATGGGGATATTCTTATATATGCATCTTGTTAATGTCGGTTACCAGGTGTTCACCATATGAATGATTTTTATCTCTATGTATGGGATGTGTATTGAAATATGAAATCTTGTGGTCTATTATTATGATTTGATATATATAGGTTAAACCTATAACTCACCAACATTTTTGTTGACGTTTTAAGCATGTTTATTCTCAGGTGATTATTAAGAGCTTCCGCTATCGCATACTTAAATAAGGACGAGATTTGGAGTCCATGCTTGTATGATATTGTGTAAAAACTGCATTCAAGAAACTTATTTTGTTGTAACATATTTGTATTGTAAACCATTATGTAATGGTCGTGTGTAAACAGGATATTTTAGATTATCATTATTTGATAATCTACGTAAAGCTTTTTAAACCTTTATTGATGAAATAAAGGTTATGGTTTGTTTTAAAATGAATGCAGTCTTTGAAAAACGTCTCATATAGAGGTCAAAACCTTGCAACGAAATCAATTAATATGGAGCGTTTTTAATCAATAAGAACGGGACATTTCAGTTGGTATCAGAGCGTTGGTCTTAGAGAACCAGAATTTTGCATTAGTGTGTCTTATCGAGTTTGTTAGGATGCATTAGTGAGTCTGGACTTCGACCGTGTTTACTTGAAAAATGATTGCTTAACAAATTTTGTTGGAAACTATATATTTTTAACATGTGAATATTATGTAATATATTAATCTCTTAACGCGTTTGATATTATGTGATAGATGTCTACCTCTAGAACAAGTCCCATTGACTCACCTAATAATAATGAAGATTCAAATGTAAATTGGAATGATTCGTGGACTGATTCACAAGTTCCCGAAGAAGAACCGGAAGAAGAGTCGGAACTGGAAGAAGAATCAGAACCGGAAGAAGAATCGGAACCGGATGAAGAAATAGAACCGGTGGGGGAAATAATAAAATGGTTAAGTAAAAGAAAATCCTCAACCAACCGACCAAGGTTAATTATGGTCAATGGTGTTTCCGCCAAGGAAGCAAAATATTGGGAGGATTACCAATTCTCCGATGAATCGGATTCCGACGAGAATTCCGGTGATGTTATAGAAATTACCCCAACTGAATTCAAAAAGGCAAAAGAAAATAATAAGGGAAAGGGCATAAAAATAGAGAAATCTAATTCCAACCCCGATGAACTTTATATGTATCGTCAACCCCCGAAGTCCTTAAGTTGTAACAATGACCCGGGAACCTCTAAACCACCAGGTTTTTCTAAACCAATGTGGAAAACGACGGCTCGTATTAGGGGAACATCATATATCCCTAAAAACTTGGCAAAACGAACCAAAACCGAAGAAGAAGAAACAAGCGAGTCGGAATAAGATAGTTGTATTCGTGTGGTGTAATATATGTAATATAGTGTGCTTATGCTTTAAGATATATGTAAAAAATTGCTTGTATTAATAAGTATTTTTTTTTTATGAATCTAACTCTTGTCTATTTTACAGTATAAAAACACAAAATGGATAGACAACCCAATATTTTAAGAGACGTACCCGGAGACATGATTGATGAAATCTTGTCTAGAGTCGGCCAGAATTCTTCGGCACAACTATTTAAGGCGAGATCAGTTTGTAAGACATTCGAAGAACGTTCCAAGAATGTCTTGGTTTATAAGAGACTTTCGTTTGAAAGATGGGGGATATCACATTGGGAAACCCATAAGTTACGATGTGTTTACTTTGACGCATATATTGCGGGGAACCCAAATGCTATTTTACGCAACGGGTTAAGAAATTATTTTGACTCAATATATCCGAATATTGGACTTCGTGATTTAGAAAAAGCGGCTAACATGCAACATAAAGAAGCATGTTATGCTTACGGATTAGTAATGTTCGCTTCTCACCAAAGTGAGAACAAGAACATCGGGCTACAACTATTAAACAAAACGTTTCCACAAGTGACGGAGTCGGTAATTGGGGTAAGAAATGAGGTTTTTAGATTATTACGGGACTGTTGGACATTACGTAACCCTCGTCCCTTTGACGACGCTACAACACGCTGTCTTATCAACGGCCATAACGGTTATGTTGCACAAGAGCAAGGATGGGAAGTAGTCCTAGTAAAACCAGAATGCATGACTTGTTTCTGGACGTATGAATTACGTGTCTTTATTGCCTTTGCTGAACGACTTGTGTACTAGCTAGAATTATCTTCACAACTATCTTGTATCAAAGTTATTGTGTGCTATATTTCATGCTTTATGTAAAATAAGCGGTATTGTAAGTTTGTAAAATATTGTATAAAAGTTTGAACGCGAAATATTATTATAATCAGTTTTTCATATAGAATTGTAGTAGTTGAATTGTATATTAGCTACTAAGTATGAACTTAACGGGTAGGTACTACCCGAATTTAAACTTATAAAACGCTAATATGAAGAAAAAGCTTTTATAAATGAGTTCATATTATGCTACGAAATACTATTAACTACTCTTAATATTCTGTATGATTAACTTGTTCCATTTGACTATTTTGAAGGAAATGGCACCGACTACTCGACACACCGTGAATATGAATGAAGAGGAATTTCGTACTTTTCTAGCTTCAAACATAGCCGCAGTACAGGCTGCGCTACATACCAACAATAACCTTGGATCTAGCAGTACAGGAAATCATGTAGGATGCACCTACAAAGAATTCACTGCCTGCAAACCTTTGGAATTTGATGGAACTGAAGGACCGATCGGATTGAAACGGTGGACCGAGAAGGTCGAATCGGTGTTTGCCATAAGTAAGTGTACGGAAGAGGACAAAGTGAAGTACGCTACGCATACCTTCACAGGTTCTGCGTTAACATGGTGGAATACCTATCTAGAGCAAGTGGGACAAGACGATGCGTACGCACTACCGTGGTCAGCATTCAAGCACTTGATGAACGAGAAGTACCGTCCCAGAACCGAGGTCAATAAGCTCAAGACAGAACTTAGAGGGTTACGAACCCAAGGATTTGATATTACCACGTACGAAAGACGATTCACAGAATTGTTCCTATTGTGTCCGGGAGCATTCGAAGATGAGGAAGAGAAGATCGACGCGTTTGTGAAAGGATTACCGGAAAGAATCCAAGAAGATATAAGTTCACACGAGCCCGCCTCCATACAACAGGCATGTAGAATGGCTCACAAACTAGTGAACCAGATTGAAGAAAGAATTAAAGAACAGACTGCTGAAGAGGCCAATGTGAAGCAAGTCAAAAGAACGTGGGAGGAAAACGGTGATAAGAATCACCAATACAACAACAACAGCAATTACAACAATAATTGCAACAATTATCCCAACAATCGCAACATCAATCGCAACTACAACAAACGGCCCAACAACAACAACAATAACAACAACAACAACAACAACAGCAACTACAACAATCATCCCAACAACAATAATAACCGCAACAACAACAACAATCAGAAGCAGCTATGCCAAAGGTGTGAAAAGTATCACTCGGGGTTCTGCACCAAATTTTGCAACAAGTGTAAAAGAAATGGTCATAGCGCGGCGAAGTGTGAGGTCTACGGACCAGGGGTTAATAGAACGAAAGGAACAAATGGTGTCGGAACGAGTAATGTCGGAGCAAGTAGTGTCGGAGCAAGTTATGCCAATGTAGTTTGTTATAAATGTGGAAAACCGGGCCACATTATTAGAAATTGCCCGAACCAGGAGAACACGAATGGACAAGGCCGCGGAAGAGTTTTCAATATTAATGCGGCAGAGGCACAGGAAGACCCGGAGCTTGTTACGGGTACGTTTCTTATTGACAATAAATCTGCTTACGTTTTATTTGATTCGGGTGCGAATAGAAGCTATATGAGTAGAGATTTTTGTGCTAAATTAAGTTGTCCATTGACGCCTTTGGATAGTAAATTTTTACTCGAATTAGCAAATGGTAAAATAATTTCAGCAGATAATATATGTCGGAATCGAGAAATTAAACTGGTTAGCGAAACATTTAAGATTGATTTGATACCAGTAGAGTTAGGGAGTTTTGATGTGATAATCGGTATGGACTGGTTGAAAGAAGTGAAAGCAGAGATCGTTTGTTACAAAAATGCAATTCGCATTATACGAGAAAAAGGAAAACCCTTAATGGTGTACGGAGAAAAGGGCAACACGAAGCTACATCTTATTAGTAATTTGAAGGCACAAAAACTAATAAGAAAAGGTTGCTATGCTGTTCTAGCACACGTCGAGAAAGTACAAACTAAAGAAAAGAGCATCAATGATGTTCCCATTGCAAAAGAATTTCCCGATATAGTTCCGAAAGAATTACCGGGATTACCCCCACATCGATCCGTTGAATTTCAAATAGATCTTGTACCAGGAGCTGCACCAATAGCTCGTGCTCCTTACAGACTCGCACCAAGCGAGATGAAAGAACTGCAAAGCCAATTACAAGAACTTTTAGAGCGTGGTTTCATTCGACCAAGCACATCACTGTGGGGAGCTCCTGTTTTTTTTTGTCAAGAAGAAAGATGGTACATTCAGGTTGTGTATCGACTACCGAGAGTTGAACAAACTTACCATCAAGAACCGCTACCCACTACCGAGAATCGATGACTTATTTGATCAACTACAAGGCTCGTCTGTTTATTCAAAGATTGACTTACGTTCCGGGTATCATCAAATGCGGGTGAAAGAAGATGATATTCCGAAGACTGCTTTCAGAACACGTTACGGTCATTACGAGTTTATGGTCATGCCGTTTAGTTTAACTAATGCACCAGATGTGTTCATAGACCCTATGAACCGAGTGTGTGGACCATACCTTGACAAGTTTGTCATTGTTTTCATTGATGACATACTTATTTACTCAAAGAATGACCAAGAACACGGTGAACATTTGAGAAAGGTGTTAGAAGTATTGAGGAAGGAAGAATTGTACGCTAAGTTTTCAAAGTGTGCATTTTGGTTGGAAGAAGTTCAATTCCTCGGTCACATAGTGCACAAAGAAGGTATTAAGGTGGATCCGGCGAAGATAGAAACTGTTGAAAAGTGGGAAACCCCGAAAACTCCGAAACACATACGCCAGTTTTTAGGACTAGCTGGTTACTACAAAAGGTTCATCCAAGACTTTCCAGAATAGCAAAACCCTTGACTGCATTAACGCATAAAGGGAAGAAATTTGAATGGAATGATGAACAAGAGAAAGCATTTCAGTTATTGAAGAAAAAGCTAACTACGGCACCTATATTGTCATTGCCTGAAGGGAATGATGATTTTGTGATTTATTGTGACGCATCAAAGCAAGGTCTCGGTTGTGTATTAATGCAACGAATGAAGATGATTGCTTATGCGTCTAGACAATTGAAGATTCACGAACAAAATTATATGACGCATGATTTGGAATTAGGCGCGGTTGTTTTTGCATTAAAGACTTGGAGGCACTACTTATATGGGGTCAAAAGTATTATATATACCGACCACAAAAGTCTTCAACACATATTTAATCAGAAACAACTGAATATGAGGCAGCGTAGGTGGATTGAATTATTGAATGATTACGACTTTGAGATTCGTTACCACCCGGGGAAGGCAAATGTGGTAGCCGATGCCTTGAGCAGGAAGGACAGAGAACCCATTCGAGTAAAATCTATGAATATAATGATTCATAATAACCTTACTACTCAAATAAAGGAGGCGCAACAAGGAGTTTTTAAAGAGGGAAATTTAAAGGATGAAATACCCAAAGGATCGTAGAAGCATCTTAATATTCGGGAAGACGGAACCCGGTATAGGGCTGAAAGGATTTGGGTACCAAAATTTGGAGATATGAGAGAAATGGTACTTAGAGAAGCTCATAAAACCAGATACTCAATACATCCTGGAACGGGGAAGATGTACAAGGATCTCAAGAAACATTTTTGGTGGCCGGGTATGAAAGCCGATGTTGCTAAATACGTAGGATAATGTTTGAAGTGTTCTAAGGTCAAAGCTGAGCATCAGAAACCATCAGGTCTACTTCAACAACCCGAAATCCCAGAATGGAAATGGGAAAACATTACCATGGATTTCATCACTAAATTGCCAAGGACTGCAAGTGGTTTTGATACTATTTGGGTAATAGTTGATCGTCTCACCAAATCAGCACACTTCCTGCCAATAAGAGAAGATGACAAGATGGAGAAGTTAGCACGACTGTATTTGAAGGAAGTCGTCTCCAGACATGGAATACCAATCTCTATTATCTCTGATAGGGATGGCAGATTTATTTCAAGATTCTGGCAGACATTACAGCAAGCATTAGGAACTCGTCTAGACATGAGTACTGCCTATCATCCACAAACTGATGGGCAGAGCGAAAGGACGATACAAACGCTTGAAGACATGCTACGAGCATGTGTTATTGATTTCGGAAATAGTTGGGATCGACATCTACCGTTAGCAGAATTTTCCTACAACAACAGCTACCATTCAAGCATTGAGATGGCGCCGTTTGAAGCACTTTATGGTAGAAAGTGCAGGTCTCCGATTTGTTGGAGTGAAGTGGGGGATAGACAGATTACGGGTTCGGAGATTATACAAGAAACTACCGAGAAGATCATCCAAATTCAACAACGGTTGAAAACTGCCCAAAGTCGACAAAAGAGCTACGCTGACATTAAAAGAAAAGATATAGAATTTGAAATTGGAGAGATGGTCATGCTTAAAGTTGCACCTTGGAAAGGCATTGTTCGATTTGGTAAACGAGGGAAATTAAATCCAAGGTATATTGGACCATTCAAGATTATTGATTGTGTCGGACCAGTAGCTTACCGACTTGAGTTACCTCAACAACTCGCGGCTGTACATAACACTTTCCACATCTCAAATTTGAAGAAATGTTTTGCTAAAGAAGATCTCACTATTCCGTTAGATGAAATCCAAATCAACGAAAAACTTCAATTCATCGAAGAACCCGTCGAAATAATGGATCGTGAGGTTAAAAGACTTAAGCAAAACAAGATACCAATTGTTAAGGTTCGATGGAATGCTCGTAGAGGACTCGAGTTCACCTAGGAGCGTGAAGATCAGATGAAGAAGAAATACCCGCATCTATTTCCAGAAGATTCGTCAACACTTTCAACAGCTTAAAATTTCGGGGCGAAATTTATTTAACGGGTAGGTACTGTAGTGACCCGAACTTTTCCATGTTTATATATATTAATTGAGATTGATATTTACATGATTAAATGTTTCCAACATGTTAAGCAATCAAACTTGTTAAGACTTGATTAATTGAAATATGTTTCATATAGACAATTGACCACCCAAGTTGACCGGTGATTCACGAACGTTAAAACTTTTAAAAACTATATGATGACATATATATGGATATATATATAGTTAACATGATACTATGATAAGTAAACATATCATTAAGTATATTAACAACGAACTACATATGTAAAAACAAGACTACTAACTTAATGATTTTTAAACGAGACATATATATAACGATTATCGTTGTAAAGACATTTAATGTATATATATCATATTAAGAGATATTCATACATGATAATATCATGATAATATAATAATTTAAAATCTCATTTGATATTATAAACATTGGGTTAACAACATTTAACAAGATCGTTAACCTAAAGGTTTCAAAACAACACTTACATGTAACGACTAACGATGACTTAACGACTCAGTTAAAATGTATATACATGTAGTGTTTTAATATGTATTTATACACTTTTGAAAGACTTCAATACACTTATCAAAATACTTCTACTTAACAAAAATGCTTACAATTACATCCTCGTTCAGAGTCATCAACAATTCTACTCGTATGCACCCGTATTCGTACTCGTACAATACACAACTTTTAGATGTATGTACTATTGGTATATACACTCCAATGATCAGCTCTTAGCAGCCCATGTGACTCACCTAACACATGTAGGAACCATCATTTAGCAACTAGCATGAAATATCTCATAAAATTACAAAAATATGAGTAATCATTCATGACTTATTTACATGAAAACAAAATTACATATCCTTTATATCTAATCCATACACCAACGACCAAAAACACCTACAAACAC
Organism: Rutidosis leptorrhynchoides; assembly: GCF_046630445.1. NCBI lineage: Eukaryota > Viridiplantae > Streptophyta > Magnoliopsida > Asterales > Asteraceae > Rutidosis > Rutidosis leptorrhynchoides. The sequence continues at coordinate 287,882,077 of NC_092338.1, forward strand.
TTTCATTCTTCAATTTTCTTCATCTAATTGATCTCTCTCAAGTTCTATCTTCAAGTTCTAAGTGTTCTTCATATATTCTACAAGTTCTAGTTACATAAAATCAAGAATACTTTCAAGTTTGCTAGCTCACTTCCAATCTTGTAAGGTGATCATCCAACCTCAAGAAATCTTTGTTTCTTACAGTAGGTTATCATTCTAATACAAGGTAATAATCATATTCAAACTTTGGTTCAATTTCTATAACTATAACAATCTTATTTCAAGTGATGATCTTACTTGAACTTGTTTTCGTGTCATGATTCTGCTTCAAGAACTTCGAGCCATCCAAGGATCCGTTGAAGCTAGATCCATTTTTCTCTTTTCCAGTAGGTTTATCCAAGGAACTTAAGGTAGTAATGATGTTCATAACATCATTCGATTCATATATATAAAGCTATCTTATTCGAAGGTTTAAACTTGTAATCACTAGAACATAGTTTAGTTAATTCTAAACTTGTTCGCAAACAAAAGTTAATCCTTCTAACTTGACTTTTAAAATCAACTAAACACATGTTCTATATCTATATGATATGCTAACTTAATGATTTAAAACCAGGAAACACGAAAAACACCGTAAAACCGGATTTACGCCGTCGTAGTAACACCGCGGGCTGTTTTGGGTTAGTTAATTAAAAACTATGATAAACTTTGATTAAAAAGTTGTTATTCTGAGAAAATTATTTTTATTATGAACATGAAACTATATCCAAAAATTATGGTTAAACTCAAAGTGGAAGTATGTTTTCTAAAATGGTCATCTAGACGTCGTTCTTTCGACTGAAATGACTACCTTTACAAAAACGACTTGTAAATTATTTTTCCGACTATAAACCTATACTTTTTCTGTTTAGATTCATAAAATAGAGTTCAATATGAAACCATAGCAATTTGATTCACTCAAAACGGATTTAAAATGAAGAAGATATGGGTAAAACAAGATTGGATAATTTTTCTAATTTTAGCTACGTGAAAATTGGTAACAAATCTATTCCAACCATAACTTAATCAACTTGTATTGTATATTATGTAATCTTGAGATACCATAGACACGTATACAATGTTTCGACCTATCATGTCGACACATCTATATATATTTCGGAACAACCGTAGACACTCTATATGTGAATGTTGGAGTTAGCTATACAGGGTTGAGGTTGATTCCAAAATATATATAGTTTGAGTTGTGATCAATACTGAGATACGTATACACTGGGTCGTGGATTGATTCAAGATAATATTTATCGATTTATTTCTGTACATCTAACTGTGGACAACTAGTTGTAGGTTACTAACTGTGGACAACCAGCTGACTTAAAACATCAAAATATATTAAAAGTATTGTAAATATATTTTGAACATACTTTGATATATATGTATATATTGTTATAGGTTCGTGAATCAACCAGTGGCCAAGTCTTACTTCCCGACGAAGTAAAAATCTGTGAAAGTGAGTTATAGTCCCACTTTTAAAATCTAATATTTTTGGGATGAGAATACATGCAGGTTTTATAAATGATTTACAAAATAGACACAAGTACGTGAAACTACATTCTATGGTTGAATTATCAAAATCGAATATGCCCCTTTTTATTAAGTCTGGTAATCTAAGAATTAGGGAACAGACACCCTAATTGACGCGAACTCTAAAGGTAGATCTATCGAGCCCAACAAGCCCCCATCCAAAGTACCGGATGCTTTAGTACTTCGAAATTTATATCATATCCGAAGGGTGTCCCGGAATGATGGGGATATTCTTATATATGCATCTTGTTAATGTCGGTTACCAGGTGTTCACCATATGAATGATTTTTATCTCTATGTATGGGATGTGTATTGAAATATGAAATCTTGTGGTCTATTATTATGATTTGATATATATAGGTTAAACCTTTAACTCACCAACATTTTTGTTGACGTTTTAAGCATGTTTATTCTCACGTGATTATTTAGAGCTTCCGCTGTCTCATATTTAAATAAGGACGAGATTTGGAGTCCATGCTTGTATGATATTGTGTAAAAACTGCATTCAAGAAACTTATTTTGTTGTAACATATTTGTATTGTAAACCATTATATAATGGTCGTGTGTAAACAGGATATTTTAGATTATCATTATTTGATAATCTACGTAAAGCTTTTTAAACCTTTATTGATGAAATAAAGGTTATGGTTTGTTTTAAAATGAATGCAGTCTTTGAAAAACGTCTCATATAGAGTCAAAACCTCGCAACGAAATCAATTAATATGGAACATTTTTAATCAATAAGAACGGGACATTTCATCAGTGGTCGACCTTGGGATTTTGGGTGAAGAAGAAATTGTAACAGATTTATATCGGGTTAAATAGAATTACTTAACGTGTTATAACAGAATAAGCAAGGCAGTCGAATGGTTTGAGGTGATGTTGGGTGAGCGGGAGGTCATGAGTTCGAGTCCGGTCCAAGGCTATTCTTTTTAGAAAAGCTTTTCATGAGGGTATACCTTTCTTTTCATTTTTATTATTATTATTATTATTATTATTATTATTATTATTATTATTATTATTATTATTATTATTATTATTATTATTATTATTATTATTATTATTATTATTATTATTATTATTATTATTATCATTATTATCATTGATATCATTAGTTATTGTTATTTGTAATATTAGAAAAGGAATTATTATTAGTGTTAATACAACTAGTACTACTACTACTACTACTACTACTACTACTACTACTACTACTACTACTACTACTATTATTACTATTATTATTACTATTATTATTATTACTAATATAAGTGTATTTATAAAAATTATCATTTATTAACATTATCAAGTATTATGGATATTATCATTATTATTAGTATGATTATAGTTATAATTAAGAATATTGTTATTATTATTATTATTATTAGTATTAATACAAATACTTATGTTTATATAAAAATACATTACAAGAACATTAAAATCACATATCACTATAATTTTATTATTAACAAGATAGTAACTAAGCTATATATGAAATATATCAATTAATATATACATATATATTTTTTTATATAAACCCTAATATAAATTATTATTATTATTAATATGTTATAATGAAATATAAACACTAATTAAATCAAATAGATAAATCAAATATATCTATATCTATATCTATATCTATATAACAAATAATTTAACAAGTATATTATTAAAAATAATATATAGATTTATTCAAATACGAGTATATGTTTTAATATATATACAAATGATATAGGTTCGTGAATCCGAGGCCAACCCTGCATTGTTAATTATCGTCATTTGTATTTTTACTACAAAATACAGTATTGTGAGTTCATTTGCTCCCTTTTACTCTTTACATTTTTGGGACTGAGAATACATGCGCTGTTTTTACAACTGCTTTATTAAATGCTTTTAAAATATATTTTGAACTGTAAATACATGAAATACTTTTATAAATGTTTGAATAGATAGACACAAGCAAAATATTCCTCGAATGAATTATTATGCAGACAGAAGTTCTGTGGATTATTATTGAATTAGTTGGACGTGATAATTGCCACTAATTGTTGTGAATATTTTTCCCCTGATTATTATTGCTTGGTAACCTAAGAATTAGAATCGGGTATGGCCCTAATTCATGCGAATCCTAAAGGTAGCTACCGGGTTTAACACTCCCACCCAGAATGTTCACTAGACGGAAGGGCTAGTGGGCGTGGTGTTTAGTACTTCGAAGTTTATATGATTATTATACAGACGAGATGTTCTGTTTTGGGGATATTATTATGCGCATTATATGTTAAGGTCGGTTACCAAGCCAAGCTATGAAAGCAATGAAAAGTGAATGTTATGTATCGAGAGAATGATTTTATACACAGGTTATGTGTATGTTATTTTTGTGCACGAGATATGTGTACGGTTACTAACTAATTCAAGTTGGTAATAGAGCGGTGGTCTTAGCGAACCAGGTCTGCATTAGTGTATCTAACTGATAAGTCGTTAGGATGCATTAGTGAGTCTGGACTTCGACCGTGTCTGCATGTCAAAAGTTTTGCTTATCATTTTGTGTCAAAAATTTCCTGCTTATCATTCTTAGAGAATCACTTGCTTATCATTCTTAATCTAGACATATCTTACTGCATGGATTGCATGAATAGTGTATAGACAAAAATTCATATCTTAGCGTATCTGCTAATTCATATCTTAGCATATATGTTACTGTAAACTTTGCCTAACATATTCCATAGATTCCTCCGTAACTTATGGGATTTTAGTATTATATATGCATATGTAAATTATGCATTGCAGGGTACTAATCTACATTCTATAATCTATTTCTTATCGAAAATCCTTCATCTGATCGTACGAGATGAATCCCTCAACCAGTTCGAATTCCTCGATTTTCGACAGCTATTGCGATATGGAATTCCACTCGACCTCCGAAAGCAGTGTAACTGGATTGGATCAACCAATCAGTCATCACCAATTCATCTGATGGGTTTGTAGTCGACTAAACCAATGGAGACAAGAAGAAAGCGATCATTTCCATCCATCACATTCCCCTCTTGGCGAATAAACTGAAGCTCTTATCGGCGAACCTGTTCGTGATACTATTTCTCTCTCATATCCAGAGTATCTCGTCATAATTATATACTATCTCAAATTCTAAACCTTATTCATCCGCTCGATCCGACCGACATTCATTCCGGAATAATAGAAGAAGTCAACAAACTTCGCGCTCGAGTAATCAATTTGGAGAATATGGTGCAAAACTTACCAGCTTCAGCAACATCACCAGTACCACCAACAACCCAAGTTTCAACATCACATACCTCAACATATCATTCTGTACCTCGAGTATAATCATCATTCTACGTATCGTTCTACATCAATTATCTTCGTCCTTCATGGCGATTATGTAATCTCTAATATTTTAGAGATTATGTACTCTAGTTCTAGCCATAAATCAAATGAGATTAATATTTTGACTCATTAATTTCATGATTACATCTGAATAAAATATATGTATATATATATTTTCATAAAGATTGTAATTAAAAATTCTTTTGTACAAACTGTTAATGGTGAAAATATTTTAACGGGTAGGTAATACCCGAGGAATATTTAGATTTCACATTAATAAGTTACACTGTACATTATTCCAACTTGATTCAACAGTCATTTACTATCCTATTTACAACCACGAATATACGTATCCGTTCATCGCAGAATAACCATTTTCACTCAATTTCATATTTGGATTTTGACCTATCAGAATCCAACAAGTTGTATAATGAAGAAAACATTGGACAAAATAAAATTTGTTAGAAATAAACAAATTAACTATGAAAATTTTTGTTAAGAACCCACGCTAACTGTTCCTAGCTAACTGTTCCTAGCTAACTGGTTACATTTTATTTATCGTAATTTAATTATCGCAATTTATATTCTCGCAATTTTATTTATCATCATTTAATTTCTGTTATTTATTTTACGCACTTTATTTATCGTCATTTAAATACTGTTATTTACGCATTTAAATATCGGGACACGTATACAAGGTTTTGACATATCATATCGACGCATCTATATATATTATTTGGAATAATCATAGACACTCTATATGCAGTAATGCTGGAGTTAGCTATATAGGGTTGAGGTTGATTCTACAATAATATATATACTTTGAGTTGTGATTGAGTCTGAGACATGTACACGGATCACAACAAGTATTAATTAATTCAAATATTATATATTGCTAACTGTGGACTATCGACTGTGGACTAATAACATTGGACAATTAAAATGAATTAAAATATTGATTATAACATATGAAACTAAACATTTCTTCAAGTTTGCCACTTAATTTCATCTTAAACGTCATTTGTATCTTGATGATTACAATCTGTGTTCAAACCTTTCATGATTCTTGAAAACACCTCAAACGAGAGGATGAACCAACCGCACTTCATCTACGGAAGAAAAGATTTATAAACATAGTTATGCACCTGAAAACACTCGGAACTTGAGTAAACGTTTAATGCGTATCTGTGCTAACTCCTTTGACGTTTTTATTACCGAAAATAACTTTGCATTCTCTTTCCAAAGTAGCCAATTTTGTCACAGCTCCAGCAAATCATCATCGATCTTTCATTCGAATAAACCTTATTTTAAAGATTAACACTTCATCATCGTTACCGGAGAACCGTTTATATTCCACCACATTAACAGTAAACTTACCAACAACCTTGTTGATCTTTGACTTTTCGAAAAATCATTACATTCATCAAAACCCTATAATATACTCATTCACATCTTATAACGGGAATTGCCATACCAATTACCTAGAATCAACAATCAATATTTTGAAACTCGCAGCATGCCTACATCAACAATCAATATATATAACATTTACCTCTTAGAATTGTGATCTTCTATTCTGAAATTCTAAAAAGTACGCAGTCTACGAATTAATACTTTGAATGTTGAGAATGCTAAGGAAGCAGCAAACCGTAAACGACCCTAACAGTCGAAAGTATAATGAAAAAGAATGGAGTGTTGGAAACGCTCAATGGAAAATTTAGTACCAAAAAGCGGATTATGCAAAATTATGAAGGAGACTGTGAACAAATCACAAGGACTAAACTTGTACATAAAGAATCCTGATGATTCTAATTCTGATGAAATATTTAGAGAATATCTTGCACCATACTTATGTTAAATCTTGTGGAAAAATCTTTCTTCATCAACCATCGAACTTAGAAATTTCAAAATATCATCATAAATATCTTCAATATTTCTGTAGATATTTTCATAAATATTCTCATCCGAAATTATTTATCTCTTAGTGCTATCCATATTACATCATAAAGGAAACTACTTTAGTTTCTAAATTTCTTTAAAATTCGAGTTTGAATTATGACTGATTTTGAAGTAGTGTTGGAAATTGATGCATGAGTTAGTATAATATAATGATACTTGATCAATGTGATTATATTACAGCAAGTCATGCTGAGTTTCTAATGAAACGTGATGATTCACAGACCATAACGTCATCATGTGCCATGTTACACGACTCTTACATTCTATCTAATCAATAAACATATCAAGAACATATTTTCTTGATAGTTCTATCTTTTCTCTTGAATTCTGGTAATTTAACCAAATGAGATCGTGCTATTAAATTTTCTCTCTTAGAACATTAGTCATGTTCATTCGAAACTTCATACCTACAAATTCTGGACCATTATTCGTATGACTTACAGTCGAAAAGAGGAAAACAAAAGTATGGAACTCCAAAATATAAAGGAAACGAAGGGAGTGGTTTATAGTGAAAATATCCGACAGAGCAATCGAAATAGATCATCGAAGTTAACCAAATAGGATTCTAATTTCCTTAAGAATCAAATCTTATTACAAAGATTTCCTCTAAATCCCTTGAAATCCGGAAATCCAGTGTGACTACGTCAAAAGTTAAATTTCTATCTCAATCTTTTACGATAGCTTCGCTCGTACGCTTAAAGTAATCGAATTGTTTTATCCTTATTACTCAATGGTATTAAAACTCTATTTATCAGCTCATATTCGTCATGAAAACATATTTATTGTTAGCAATGACTATCCCAATCAAATTTCGGGACGAAATTTCTTTAACGGGTAGGTACTGTGACGACCCGGAAATTTCCGACCAAATTTAAACCTAATCTTATATGATTCTGACACAATAAGCAAAGTTAATAAACCAAGTCTCAAAATGTTTAAACTATTTTTTTTCATGAATGCATTTGACCTTGACTAGTCCCGACGATTCACGAACAATTGTTTGTAAATAAATATATTTATATATATATAAATATAAATGTATACCTTAAATTTACTTGTTTCAATATATATTAGTTAATATACATATCTATGTAATAAACATTTGATAAAACATAATTATAGATATTGTAGTTTAAGAATATATGCATATGAATTTTACACATAGATATTACCATATGTATGGTGTAATATATATATATATATATATATATATATATATATATATATATATATATATATATATATATATATAATTTATAAATATTCAATATATTATTATATTAGTAAATATTACAAAGTTTATAATATGTAAGGTTAATATATTAAATTTCGTTACAAGTAAAAATATAATTGCTATAGTAATATTATTATTTACTTCCAATGAAAATATCAACAATTATATTATTAATATTATTATTTTAAAGACATAACTCATAAATAAGGAATTTGATATAAATTGATATACTATTATTACTTATATTATTATTATCTTTATTAATTAGTATTATGATTATTATCAATAATAATGTTATTATTATCATTTTCATTATTATTATTATTGGTTATCAAGATTAATATTATTATTGTAAATATTATTACTTTTATAATTATAATTACCATTATTATTAAACTCATTATTAATAATATCATAAGGAAAATACAAATAATTATAGATATCATGAATAATATCATTGTGGATTATTATTAACATAAGTTGTTAGAATTATTATTATTATTATTATTATTATTATTATTATTATTATTATTATTATTATTATTATTATTATTATTATTATTATTATTATTATTGTGGTATACCTTTCTTTTCATGAATAATATCATTGTGGTATACCTTTCTTTTCATTTTTATTATTATTATTATTATTATTATTATTATTATTATTATTATTATTATTATTATTATTATTATTATTATTATTATTATTATTATTATTATTATTATTATTATTATTATTATTATTATCATTGATATCATTAGTTATTGTTATTTGTAATATTAGAAAAGGAATTATTATTAGTGTTAATACAACTAGTACTACTACTACTACTACTACTACTACTACTACTACTACTACTATTATTACTATTATTATTATTACTAATATAAGTGTATTTATAAAAATTATCATTTATTAACATTATCAAGTATTGTGGATATTATCATTATTATTAGTATGATTATAGTTATAATTAAGAATATTGTTATTATTATTATTATTAGTATTAATACAAATAATTATGTTTATATAAAAATACATTACAAGAACATTAAAATCACATATCACTATAATTTTATTATTAACAAGATAGTAACTAAGCTATATATGAAATATATCAATTAATATATACATATATTTTTTTTATATAAACCCTAATATAAATTATTATTATTAATATGTTATAATGAAAGATAAACACTAATTAAATCAAATAGATAAATCAAATATATCTATATCTATATAACAAATAATTTAACAAGTATATTATTAAAAATAATATATAGATTTATTCGAATACGAGTATATGTTTTAATATATATACAAATGATATAGGTTCGTGAATCCGAGGCCAACCCTGCATTGTGAGTTCATTTGCTCCCTTTTATTCTTTACATTTTTGGGACTGAGAATACATGCGCTGTTTTTACAACTGCTTTATTAAATGCTTTTGAAATATATTTTGAATTGTGAATACATGAAATACTTTTATAAATGTTTGACGAGATAGACACAAGCAAAACATTCCTTGAATGAATTATTATGTAGACAGAAGTTCTGTGGATTATTATTGAATTAGTTGGACGTGATAATTACCACTAATTGTTGTGAATATTTTTCCCCTGATTATTATTGCTTGGTAACCTAAGAATTAGAATCGGGTATGGCCCTAATTCACGCGAATCCTAAAGGTAGCTACCGGGTTTAACACCCCCACCCAGAATGTTCACTAGACGGAAGGGCTAGTGGGCGTGGTGTTTAGTACTTCGAAGTTTATAAGATTATTATACAGACGAGATGTTCTGTTTTGGGGATATTATTATGCGCATTATATGTTAAGGTCGGTTACCAAACCAAGCTATGAAAGCAATGAAAAGTGAATGTTATGTATTGACAGAATGATTTTATACACAGGTTATGTGTATGTTATTTTTGTGCACGAGATATGTGTACGGTTACTAAGATTTATGAAAGATGATTTCGTACACGAGAAAGGTGTACTGTATTTAAAGGATATCACATATACATTACAGGTGGGTATAGGATTCGGGCTCATTTGTACCATGCAGCATTTAAATCTTGTGGTCTATCAAAATGATGAATTTTATAGTTTTATGATAAACGTATGAACTCACCAACCGTTTGGTTGACACTTGAAATCATGTTTATTCTCAGGTATGAAAGAAATCTTCCGCTGTGCATTAGCTCATATTAAAGACATTACTTGGAGTCATTCATGACATATTTCAAAAGACGTTGCATTCGAGTCATCGAGTTCATCAAGATTATTATTAAGTCAATTATAGATGGATATATTATGAAAGGGTATGCATGCCGTCAACTTTCGATGTAAATGAAAGTTTGTCTTTTAAAAACGAATGCAATGTTTGTAAAATGTATCATATAGAGGTCAGGTACCTCGAAATGAAATCAACTATTGTGAATCGTTTATAATGTATATGAACGGGTCCTTTCAATTGAAAAGAAGGTTAAGTGTAAACAACAATCTACTAATTCCAAACCCACTAACATTCTTAAAAATTCTTTACGTTCTCATCTTGAGAAAAGTGTTTCAAAAGTTGCACCTTTAAAAAAGTTTATTGTTAAAAAGGTACATCATCCAGATGGTTCTTGTTCGAGTGAAAAACTTCCTCTGATGTTAATGTCAAAAAATACAAAGGAAAGTCTTTTAACAAAACCAATGAAGTCTTCAAAATAACACACGAGTCCAAAACCTGATTTGAGTGAGTATGATGCAAAGGAACGTAAACTTAAAATGGAAATTTTGCAAAATCAATCTACTCAAATGCCAACTGAAAAAATATGGACATCTCACTAACAAAGGTGTTTTTCGTGTCACAGGTTATAATCAAAACTTGAATTACAAGTCTGTATGGGTTCCTAACTCAACGAATAAAAAAGTAGCAAACCAAACCAAGAAATCTGCTAGTCGACCTTGGAAGTCATCACATGTTTTTGTAGCTTCTTCTACGAAAAAAAACATCTACTTGGAATAAGTTGTGTGTAAAGACTTCTGAGGAGCGTATAAACCTTGATATTGCTTATGATGCTTCATGTAATGTGATTTTAGATGATGCTTTAATGTCTAAATTGCATGCTACATTACGTGATACATTTATTTGTGATCCAAAGTTTGTTGTTGTTACTAACCGTAGAGGACCCAAGAAATTTTGGGTACCTAAACTCTAAGAAACTTAACGTTTACAGGGTTTCGACTTCTGTGTTTGGTACATCGACTTCGGTTGTTCTCGGCACATGACGGGCGATAAATCCTTGCTTGTCAACTATATTGACAAATTGCTAGGAACGGTTACATTTGGAAATGACGAGATTGCAGCAATAACGGGATATGGAGATTATGTGAAGAATGGCATAACAATCAAACGGGTCTCGTATGTTGAGGGTTTGGGGTGCAGTTTGTTTAGTGTCAGTCAATTCTGCGATGGAGATCTCAAAGTTCTTTTTGAACATCGTCAATGCTCAGTGCAATCCACCGATGGGAATGATCTCCTTGTTGGTAAACGTTGTGCTTCACTATGCACTATTGACCTCAATGATGCACAGTCACATGGAAACATGTGTTTGAATACTCGTCCCACAAAGTAAAATTCATGGTTATGGCATCATCGGATGTCACACATGAATTACAAGGGTATCAATTGACTAGTCTCTAAAGACTTGGTTGATGGTATTCCCAGCTTTCAATATGTTAAGCATCATGTGTGTCCATCATGTGCAATGGGTAAGCTGAAATGGACTAATCATCCGCTTAAGCAAAACCCTAGTACTTCATCGTCTTTAATATTATTGCAATTGGACTTATGTGGACCCATGAGAGTTTCTAGTCTCGGTGGCCGGAAACATGTTCTTGTTATTGTAGACGACTATACTCGATTTACATAGATTTTTCTTTTGAGGACCAAATCTAAAACACCCGCCATTATCATTGAGTTCATTAAAAAGACTCAACGCTTTTTTAACAAACATGTTAAGAGTATCAGAACTGATAATGGGTCGGAATTTAAGAATGACCTGCTTGATAGTTATTTGAAAGACCAAGGCATTGAACACCAGTTCTCTGCTGCAAGAACCCCCCAACAGAATCGAGTAGTCAAACGACGTAATCATACATTGTGCGAGGAAGCTCGAACGATGCTTTCCTACTCTAAACTACCTCCGAAAATGTGGGTGGATGCCATTTCAACTGCATGTTATACCCAAAATCGATGTATCATAAATAAATGGTTTGATAAGACTCCGTATTAGTTACTATATGGTACACGCCCGAATGTCAAATATTTATGTGTCTTTGGTTGTATATGCTATGTGCTTAACAATTTTGACAGCCTCGGAAAGTTTGATCCTCATGGCGATCAGGCCATATTTCTCGGTTACTCGTCAAACAAGGTTGCTTATCGTGTCTATCACAAAAGGACAAAGATGATCAAGAAAAGCATTAATGTTAAATTTGATGAGTTATCGGGGATGGCTTTTGAACAATTTAGTTTAAAAACCAATCCTAACCTGACTACTACTTCTTCCGCGCAAAACTCGATTTTCTTGAAGAAGGGTGTTCCTACGGTCACAACAGAGGAACTGGATATCTTGTTTGATAGTCTTTACGCTCCATAATAGAATTCAGATGTTCATGCCGTACCTGAAACACCATTACAATCAATTACTGTGGAGACACAACCTAGTCTCTATGATGGAGATACAACACCAACTGTTTCACTTGTTTCTTCTTCATCCTCCCTCCCACCACCTGTTGATTCACTTGATGATAATCTTGAACCAATTTAAGACACATCAATTGATACAATTCCAGTTGTTTCTCTAGAAACTCAAAGTAACCCATTAGATACTGTCACATCAGAACAAGAGGATCAAGGCTCGATGTCAACATCGGTTGATGTTTTACTGGATACCACTGATGTATGACCTCTTTCACATAATAACCGATGGACTAAAAGTCAACCAGTTGATCTTATCATTGGTGATGCTATTGCAACAGTTTCAACTAGATGGTTGCTCACAATACGTGTCTATATATGACCTTTCTTAGTAAGATTGAACCAACTTCGGTTGCTCAAGTTTACTTAATCCGAACTGGGTAATAGCAACGCAAGAAGAGATAAGTCATGAACATTTGAAAGTATGACGATTAGTTCCAAGACTAGCGGGTCAACGACCAATAGGGGTTAAGTGGATTTTCAAGAACAAGAAGGATTCTGATGGGGTTTTGGTTAGAAATAAGGCACGTCTTGTGGCCAAGGGACATAAAAAACAATAGGGTATTGACTATGATGAAACATTTGCTCCGGTTGCAAGGATTGAGGCTATTCGTCTGTTTCTTGCTTATGCTTCTCATATGAAGTTTACGATGTTTCAAATGGATGTCAAAACTGCTTTTCAGAATGGTAATCTTCATGAGGAAGTTTATGTTGATCAACCAGAAGGCTTTGTCGATCCTATTCATCAGAACCATGTTTACTACTTGGAGAAAGCTTTGTAGGGTCTAAAGCAAGCACCGCGTGCATTGTACAAGACCTTGACAAAGTATTTGCTAGGAAATGGCTTCTCTCGTGGAAAAATTGATACAACACTCTTCATCTGTAAAACCCACGGTCACATTCTCTTGGTTCAAATTTATGTTGATGATATTATTTTTGGTTCCACGCCCCCGGCCTTATGCATAGAATTTGGTGACCATATGGCTAACAAATTCAAAATGAGCATGCTTGACCAGCTCAATTTCTTCTTGGGGTTACAAGTCAAACAATTACCAAATTGAATTTTTATCAGTCAAACAAAGTACATTAACGACATGCTACAGTGTTTTAAAATGACTGATTTGCGAACAAGGTCAACTCCAATGAGGACTTTGTTAAATGCTGATGAAGATGGGAAACCCTTTGATATAACGCTTTATCGAAGCATGGTTGGCTATTTAATGTATTTGACTGCAAATTGACCAGACATTACACTTGTTGTAACTGTCTGTGCCCGCTTTCAGTCCAACCCCAAGAAATCTCACTCCGAAGCAGTGGTTAGGTTTTTTTAATACCTAAAAGGTACTCCTAATCTTAGAATCTGATATCCACATGGATCTGATTTCACTCTCATAGCTTATACTGATGCGGATTGTTAACACCTATTTCCTTATGAGGTAAGGCTTAGTGTGTTAGCATAATACTAGAAGCATCTAGCTAAGAGTGGGGGAGTGTTGCCGATTGATGTTTACCCTCGGGAAATAATCCCTGCAGACCCGGTTCACAAGTATAGAAACTTGTGGGGTGGCTTAATCAATCTTTTGTTCACTGAGCGCTGACCTACTAGCCGGATGACTTCTAGTGAGAGAAAGTACTATGTGAGAGAGAAAGGTGAAGTCTCTGCTCACAAGTTATCAGAATGTCTGAATGTGTAAAATGATGACCCAAGGGGTCTATTTATAGTGATAGATCCACCAGATTGTTCGGGGACACGTTGAAATGTCCCGTTCATATTGACTATAAACGTTCCATATTAATTGATTTCGTTGCAAGGTTTTAACCTCTATATGAGACGTTTGTCAAAGACTGCATTCGTTTTTAAAACAAACCATAACCTTTATTTTATCGACAAGGTTAACAAGACACCACTTAGATTATCCAGAAATGATAATCTAACAAATATCACACTTACACACTATCAATACATATTGGTTTACAAATATTAATATGTTACAACAAAATAAATCTCGAATGAAGTTTTAAACAATATTATACAAACATGCTGACACCAAATCTTGTCCATATAATAGCATGCAACATCGGAAGCTCTTAATAATCACCTGAGAATAAACAAGCTTTAAATGTCAACAAAAATGCTGGTGAGTTATAGGTTTAACCTATATTTATCAAATCATAATAATATACCACAAGATTTCATATTTCAATATACATCCCATACATAGAGATAAAAATCATTCATATGGTGAACACCTGGTAACCGACCTTAACAAGATGCATATAGAATATCCCCTATCATTCCGGGACTCCCTTCGGACATGATGAATTCGAAGTACTAAAGCATCCGGTACTTTGGATGGGGCTCGTTGGGCCCAATAGATCTATCTTTAGGATTCGCGTCAATTAGGGTGTCTGTTCGCGAATTCTTAGATTACCAGACTAAAAAGGGGCATATTCAGTTTAATAATCCAGCCATAGAATGTAGTTTCATTTACTTGTGTCTATTTTGTAAAACATTTATAAAACTGCATGTATTCTCATCCCAAAATATTAGATTTTAAAAGTGGGACTATAACTCACTTTCACAGATTTTTACTTCATCGGGAAGTAAGACTTGACCACTGGTCGATTCACGAACCTATAACAAATATGTACATATATATCAAAGTATGTTCAAAATATATTTACAACATTTTTAATGAGTTTTTCTATTTTAAGTTTATTAAGTCAGCTGTCCTCGTTAGTAACCTACAACTAGTTGTCCACAGTTAGATGTACAGAAAATAAAGCAATATATATATATATATATATATATATATATATATATATATATATATATATATATATATATATATATATATATATATATATATATATATATATTATCTTGAATCAATCCACGACCTCGTGTATACAAGCCTCAGGCTAGATCACAACTCAAAGTATATATAATATTTTAGAATCAACCTCAACCCTGTATAGCTAACTCTAATATTACTGCATATAGAGTGTCTATGGTTGTTTCAAAATATATATATATATATATATATATATATATATATATATATATATATATATATATATATATATATATATATATATATATATATATATATATATATATATATATATATATATATATATATATATATATATATATGGGTCGATATGATATGTCAAAACATTGTATTCGTGTCTATGGTATCCCAAGATTACATAATATATTAGAATACATGTAATACAATATGAGTTAGCTAGGATATGATTAATATAGATTTGTTACCAATTTTCACGTTGATACAACAAGAAAAATTATCCAATCTTGTTTTACCCATAACTTATTCGTTTTAAATCTGTTTTGAGTGTTTCAAGTTGCTATGATTTCATATTGAACTTAAGTTTATGAATCTAAATTGAAAAATATAAGTTTATAGTTGGAAATACAGGTTACAAGTCATTTTTGTAAAGGTAGTCATTTCAGTCGAAAGAACGACGTCTAGATGACCATTTTGGAAAACATACTTCCACTTTGAGTTTAACCATGATTTTTGGATATAGTTTCATGTTCATAAGAAAAATCATTTTCCCATAAGGACAACTTTTAAATCAAAGTTTATCATAGTTTTTAATTAACTAACCCAAAACAGCCCGCGGTGTTACTACGACGGCGTATATCCGGTTTTACAGTGTTTTTCGTGTTTTCGGGTTTTAAATCATTAAGTTAGCATATCATATAGATATAGAACATGTGTTTAGTTGATTTTAAAAGTCAAGTTTAAAGGATTAACTTTATTTGCAAACAAGTTTAGAATTAACTGAACTATGTTCTAAGTGATTACAAGTTTAAATCTTTGAATAAGATAGTTTTATATGTATGAATCGAATGATGGTATGAACATTATTACTACCTTAATTTTAGTAGGTAAAACTACTGGAAATGAGAAAAATAGATCTAGTTTCAAAGGATCCTTGGATGGCTTGAAAGTTCTTGAAGCAGAATCATGACACGAAAACAAGTTCAAGTAAGATTTCCACTCGAAATAAGATTGTTATAGTTATAGAAATTGAATCAAAGTTTGAATATGAGTATTACCTTGTGTTAGAAAGATATCTTACTGTAAATAAGAAAGATTTCTTGAGGTTGGATGATCACTTTACAAGATTGGAAGTAAGCTAATAAACTTGGAAGTATTCTTGATTTTATGAAACTAGAACTTATAGAATTTATGAAGAACACTTAGAACTTGAAGATAGAACTTGAGAGAGATCAATTAGATGAAGAAAATTGAAGAATGAAAGTGTTTGTAGGTGTTTTTGGTCATTGGTATATGGATTAGATATAAAGGATGTATAATTTTGTTTACTTGTAAATAAGTCATGAATGATTACTAATATTTTTGTAATTTTATGAGATATTTCATGCTAGTTGCTAAATGATGGTTCCCACATGTGTTAGGCAACTCACAAGGCCTGCACAGAGCTGATCATTGGAGTGTATATACCAATAGTAAATACATTTAGAAGCTGGGTATTGTACGAGTAGAATTGTTGATGAAAATGAATGAGGATGTAATTGTAAGCATTTTTGTTAAGTAGAAGTACTCTGATAAGTGTCTTGAAGTCTTTCAAAAGTGTATGAATACATATTAAAACACTACATGTATATATATTTTAACTAAGTCGTTAAGTCATCGTTAGTCGTTACATGTAAGTGTTGTTTTGAAACCTTTAGGTTAACGATCTTGTTAAATGTTGTTAACCCATTGTTTATTATATCTAAAGAGATGTTAAATTATTACATTATCATGATATTATGATGTATTAATATATCTTAATATGGTATATATACAATTAAATGTCGTTACAATGATAATCGTTACATATATGCCTCGTTTCGAAATCCTTAAGTTAGTAGTCTTGTTTTTACATATGTAGTTCATTGTTAATATACTTAATGATATGTTTACTTATCATAATATCATGTTAACTATATATACATATATATCCATATATATGACATCATATAGTTTTTACAAGTTTTAACTTTCGTGAATCACCGGTCAACTTGGGTGGTCAATTGTCTATATGAAACCTATTTTAGTTAATCAAGTCTTAACAAGTTTGATTGCTTAACATGTTGGAAACACTTAATCATGTAAATAAAAATTTCATTTAATATATATAAACATGGAAAAGTTAGGGTCACTACATTACCTACCCGTTAAATAAATTTCGTCCCGAAATTTTAAGTAGTTGGAGGTGTTGACGTATCTTCTGGAAATTAGTGTGGGTATTTCTTCTTCAACTGATCTTCTCGTTCCCCTGTGAACTCGGGTCCTCTATGAGCATTCCATCAAACTTTAACAATTGGTATCTTGTTTTGCTTAAGTCTTTTAACCTCACGATCCATTATTTCGACGGGTTCTTCGATGAATTGAAGTTTTTCGTTGATTTGGATTTTGTCTAACGGAATAGTGAGATCTTCTTTAGCAAAACATTTCTTCAAATTCGAGGCATGGAAAGTGTTATGTACAGCTGCGAGTTATTGAGGTAACTCAAGTCAGTAAGCTACTGGTCCGACACGATCAATAATCTTGAATGGTCCAATATACCTTGGTTTTAATTTCCCTCTTTTACCTAATCGAACAACGCCTTTCCAAGGTGCAACTTTAAGCATGACTATCTCTCGAATTTCAAATTCTATATCTTTTCTTTTAATGTCAGCGTAGCTCTTTTGTCAACTTTGGGCGGTTTTCAACCGTTGTTGAATTTGGATGATCTTTTTGGTAGTTTCTTCTATTATCTCCGAACCCGTAATCTGTCTATCCCCCACTTCACTCCAACAAATCAGAGACCTGCACTTTCTACCATAAAGTGCTTCACAGGGTGCCATCTGAATGCTTGAATGCTAGCTGTTGTTGTAGGAAAATTCTGCTAACGGTAGATGTCGATCCCAACTATTTTCGAAATCAATAACACATGCTCGTAGCATGTATTCAAGCATTTGTATCGTCCTTTCACTCTGCCCATCAGTTTGTGGATGATAGGCAGTACTTATGTCTAGACGAGTTCCTAATGCTTGCTGTAATGTCTGCCAGAATCTTGAAATAAATCTTCCATTCCTATCAGAGATAATAGAGATTGGTATTCCATGTCTGGAGACGACTTCCTTCAAATACAGTCTTGCTAACTTCTGTATCTTGTCATCTTCTCTTATTGGCAGGAAGTGTGCTAATTTGGTGAGACGATCAACTATTACCCAAATAGTATCAAAACCACTTGCAGTCCTTGGCAATTTTAGTGATGAAATCCATGGTAATGTTTTCCCATTTCCATTCTGGGATTTCGGGTTGTTGACGTAGACCTGATGGTTTTTGATGCTCAGCTTTGAACTTAGAACACGTCAAACATTCTCCTACATATTTAGCAACATCGGCTTTCATACCTGGCCACAAAAAATGTTTCTTGAGATCCTTGTACATCTTCCCTGTTCGAGGATGTATTGAGTATCTGGTTTTATGAGCTTCTCTAAGTACCATTTCTCTCATATCTCTAAATTTTGGTACCCAAATTCTTTCAACCCTATATCGGGTTTCGTCTTCCCGAATATTAAGATGCTTCTCCGATCCTTTGGGTATTTCATCCTTTAAATTTCCTTCTTTTAAAACTCCTTGTTACGCCTCCTTTATTTGAGTAGTAAGGTTATTGTGAATCATTATATTCATAGCTTTTACTCGAATGGGTTCTCTGTCCTTTCTGCTCAAGGCGTCGGCTACCACATTTGCCTTCCCCGGGTGGTAACGAATCTCAAAGTCGTAATCATTCAACAATTCAATCCACCTGCGCTGCCTCATGTTCAGTTGTTTCTGATTAAATATGTGTTGAAGACTTTTGTGGTCAGTATATATAATACTTTTGACCCCATATAAGTAGTGCCTCCAAGTCTTTAATGCAAAAACAAACGCGCCTAATTCCAAATCATGCGTCGTATAATTCTGCTCGTGAATCTTCAATTGTCTAGATGCATAAGCAATTACTTTCGTTCGTTGCATTAATACACAACTGAGACCTTGCTTTGAGGCGTCATAATATATCACTAAATCATCATTCCCTTCAGGTAATGACAATATAGGTGCCGTAGTTAACTTTTTCTTTAACAATTGAAATTCTTTTTCTTGTTCATCTTTCCATTCAAATTTTTTCCCTTTATGCGTTAATGCAGTCAAGGGTTTTGCTATTCGGGAAAAGTCTTGGATGAACCTTCTGTAGTAACCAGCCAGTCCTAAAAATTGGCGTATATGCTTCGGAGTTTTCGGGGTTTCCCACTTTTCAACGGTTTCAATCTTTGCTGGATCCACCTGAATACCTTCTTTGTTCACTATGTGACTGAGAAATTGAACTTCTTCCAACCAAAATGCACACTTTGAAAACTTAGCGTACAGTTTTTCCTTCCTTAACAACTCTATCACTTTTCTCGAATGTTCTTCATGCTCTTGGTCATTCTTTGAGTAAATAAGTATGTCATCGATGAAAACAATGACAAACTTGTCAAGGTATGGTCCACACACTCGGTTCATGAGGTCCATGAACACAGCTGGTGGGTTGGTCAACCCAAATGGCATAACCATAAACTCGTAATGATCGTAACGCGTCCTAAAAGCAGTCTTTAGAATATCATCCTCCTTCACCCGCATTTGATGATACCCATAACGTAAATCAATCTTCGAATAAACCGACGAGCCTTATAGTTGATCAAATAAGTCGTCGATTCTCGGTAGTGGGTAGCGGTTCTTGATGCTAAGTTTGTTCAACTCTCGGTAGTCGATACACAACCTAAATGTACCATCCTTCTTCTTGACAAACAAAACAGGAGCTCCCCATGGTGATGTACTTGGTCGAATGAAACCACACTCTAAAAGTTCTTGTAACTGACTTTGTAATTCTTTCATTCGCTGGGTGCGAGTCTGTATGGAGCACGAGCTATTGTTGCAGCTCCTGGTACAAGATCTATTTGAAATTCAACGGATCGATGTGGGGGTAATCCCGGTAATTCTTTCGGAAATACATCGGGGAATTCTTTTGCGACGGGAACATCACTGTTGTTCTTTTCTTCAGGTTTAACTTCCTTGATGTGTGCTAGAATGACGTAACAACCTTTTCTTATTAGTTTTTGTGCCTTCAAACTACTAATAAGATTTAATTTCGCATTGTTCTTTTCTCCGTACACCATTAAAGGTTTTCCCTTTTCACGCATAATGCGAATCGCATTTTTGTAACAAACGACCTCTGCTCTCACCTTTTTCAACCAGTCCATGTCAATTATTACATCAAAACTCCCTAACTCGACTGGTATTAAATCAATTTTAAACGTTTCATCCCCAGTTTAATTTCTCTATCCCGACAAATATTATCTGCTGAAATTAATTTACCGTTTGCTAATTCGAGTAAAAGTTTATTATCCAAAGGCGTCAATGGGCAACTTAATTTAGCACAAAAATCTCTACTCATATAGCTTCTATCCGCACCCGAATCAAATAAAACATAAGCAGATGTATTGTCAATAAGAAACGTACCTGTAACAAGCTCCAGGTCTTCCTGCGCTTCTGCCGCATTAATATTGAAAACTCTTCCACGGCCTTGCCCATTAGTATTCCCTTGGTTTGGGCAATTTCTAATAATGTGGCCTGGTTTTTCACATTTATAACAAACTACGTCAGCATTATTTGTTCTGATCATATTTGTTTCTTTATTTTTCTTGTTCTTTGGTCCGTAAATCTCACATTTTGCTGGGCCATGACCACTTCTCTTACACTTGGTGCAAACTGTTGTGCAAAACACATTCGGATGGTACTCTGCACACCTGAAACATGGTTGTTTCTGTTGTTTGTTGTTATTGAGGTTGTTGTTGGGATTGTTATTGTTGTTGAAACGGTTGTTGTAGTAGTTGTTGTTGTTGTTGGGATGTTGTTGTAGTTATTGTTAGGATTGCGGTTATTGTTGCGATTGTTGTTGCGGTTGTGGTTTTAATTATTATTGTTGTTGTATTGGTGACTCTTGTCACCGTTTTCCTCCCACTTCCTCTTGAGTTGTTTCGTGTTGGCTTCTTCGGCCGCCTATTCTTTAATTCTCCTCTCAATCTGATTTATGAGTTTATGAGCCATTCGACTTGCCTTCTGTATGGAAGCGGGCTCGTGTGAACTCACATCTTCTTGAATCCTTACTGGTAACCCTTTTACAATTGCGTCGATCTTCTCTTCTTCATCTTCGAACGCTCCCGGACACAATAGCCACAACTCTGTGAATCGTCGTTCATATGTGGTAATGTCGAATCCTTGTGTTCGTAACTCTCTAAGTTCTAACTTGAGCTTATTGAATTCGTTTCTAGGACGGTACTGCTCGTTCATCAATTGCTTGAATGCCGACCACGGTAATGCGTAAGCAGCATTTTGTCCTACCTGTTCATGATAGGTGTTCCACAACGTTATCGCAGTACCTGTGAAGGTATGCGTAGCATACTTAACTTTGTCCTCTTCAGTACACTTACTTATGGCAAACACGATTCGACCTTCTCGGTCCACCATTTCAATCCAATTGGTCCTTCGGTTCCATCAAATTCCAAAGGTTTGCAGGCAGTGAATTCTTTGTAGAAGCATCCTACACGATTTCTTGTGGAATTAGTTCCACTGCTAGATCCAGAGTTATTGTTATTTTGCATCGCAGCCTGTACTGCGGCTATGTTTACTGCAAGGAAAATACGGAAGTATTCCTCGCTCATGTTCAAATTCTGATGAGTCGCCGGTGCCATTTCCTTCAAAAATAGCCCAAATGAATTGAGTTAATCGTATAGAATTTAAGAGTAGTCAATAGTATTTCGTAGCATAATATGAACTTATTTATAAAAGCTTTTTCTTCATATTAGCATTTTATAGTTTTGATTCGGGTAGTGCCTACCCGTTAAGTTCATATTTAGTAGCTATTATACAATTCAACTACTACGATTCTATATGAAAAACTTATTACAATAATATTTCGCGTTCAAACTTTTATATAATATTTTACAAACATACAATACCACTATTATACATATAGGATGAAATATAGCACATAATAACTTGCTACACGGCAGCTATAAAGGTAATTCTAATTAATACGCAAGTTGTTCAGCAAAGGCAATAAAGACACGTAATTCATAAGTCCAGAAACAGGTCATGCATTCCGGTTTTACTAAAATGACTTCCCATCCTTGATCTTGTGGAAAGTAACTGTTATGACCATTGGCTAGGCAGCATGTTGTAATGTCGTCAAAAGGACGAGGGTTTCGTAATGCCCAACAGCCTCGTAGCAATCTAAAACCTTGTTTCTTACCCCAACTACTGAGTCCGTCACTTGTGGGAATGTTTCGTTTAATAGTTGTAATCTGATGTTCTTTTTCTCACTTTGGTTGGAAGCGAACATCACTAACCCGTAAGCATAACATGCTTCTTTATGTTGCATGTTAGAAGCTCTTTCTAATTCACGAAATCCTATGTTGGGGTATGTTGAGTCAAAATAGGTTTTTAACCCGTAGCAAAAAATTGCATTTGGGTTACCCGCATTTAACGCTTTAAAGAAAACACAGCGTAACTTACAGTCTCCCCAATGTGATATATCCCACCTATCAAAGGAAAGCCTTTTATAAACTAAGGCATTTCTGGAAAGTCTTTCAAATGTTTGACAAGTTAATTTCGCCATAACTAATTGTGCTGATGAATTCTGACCGACTCTAGACAAGATTTCATCAATCATATCCTCTGGTAGGTCTTCTAAAATATTCGGTTGTTTACCCTTAACGTCCATTTTGTGTTTTTATACTGTAAAAATAGACGAGGGTTAGATTCATAAAAGATAATTAACAAACAATACAAGCAATTTTACATTTATCAAAAAAAGCACAAGCATACTATATTACATATATTACACAACATGATTACAACTCTTTAATCTGACTCACTCGTTTCTTCTTCTTCGAACTTGGTTCGTTTTGCTAATTTCCTAGGGATATATGATGATCCCCTATTACGAGCTGTCGTTTTCCACAATGGTTTAGAAAAACCTGGTGGTTTAGAGGTTCCCGGGTTATTGTTACATTTTATGAAATACGGACGTTGCCGATACATATAAAGTTCATCGGGGTTGAAATCAGGTTTCTCTATTTTTATACCTTTTCCCTTATTATTTTCTTTTGCTTTATTAAATTGGGTCGAGGTAATTTCTAAAACATCATCGGAATCCTCATCAGGATCCGATTCATCGGAAAATTGGTAATCTTCCCAATATTTTGCTTCCTCGGCGGAAACACCATTGACCATTATTGACTTTGGTCCGTTGGTTGAGGATTTTCTTTTATTTAACCGATTTACTGTAGGTATCAATATTTCTTCCTCCGGAACCTCTTCTTCTTTCGGTTCTTCCTCTTCCGGTTCCTCCTCTTCTGGTTCCTCTTCTTCCGGTTCCTCCTCTTCCGGTTCCTCTTCGTCTGGTTCCTCTTCTTCCGGTTCCTCTTCGGGAATTTGTGAATCTTCCCAAAGTATATTCGAATCTTCATTATTATTAGGTGAGTCGATGGGATTTGTACTAGAGGTAGACATCTATCACACAATATCAAACACGTTAAGAAATTAATATATCACATAATATTTACATGTTAATAATATATAGTTTCCAACAAAAAAGTTAAGCACTCATTTTTTTTTTTGAAGAAAAACACGGTCGAAGTCCATACTCACTAATGCATCCTAACAAACTTGGTAAGACACACTAATGCAAAAATTCTGGTTCTCTAAGACCAACGCTCGGATACCAACTGAAATACAGTTGGGGACAACCACCATCCCACCCAGTGCCTTCCCAGCTAATTGCCTGGTGACCACTGAGTGTACCTCAGATACTGATTTTAGGGCCTGCCTCTCGGCTACTGCCAACTCTCATAAGGGATCGCAAGGAGTAAGAGCCAATGCTTCGTCACAGGTAACACTGTGAGAACCTCTTTTACGACTAACCCGACACACATGGACGGCGTTATACCAGCTCTGATACCAACTGAAATGTCCCGTTCATATTGATTATAAACGTTCCATATTAATTGATTTCGTTGAGAGGTTTTGACCTCTAAATGAGACGTTTTTCAAAGACTGCATTCGTTTTTAAAAAAAACCATAACCTTTATTTTATCGACAAGGTTAACAAGACACCACTTAGATTATCCAAAAATGATAATCTAACAAATATCACACTTACACACTACCAATACATATTGGTTTACAAATGTTAATATGTTATAACAAAATAAATCTCGAATGCAGTTTTAAACAATATTATACAAGCATGCTGACACCAAATCTTGTCCATATAATAGCATGCAACAGCGGAAGCTCTTTATAATCACCTGAGAATAAACAGGCTTTAAACGTCAACAAAAATGTTGGTGAGTTATAGGTTTAACCTATATTTATCAAATCGTAATAATAGACCACAAGATTTCATATTTCAATATACATCCCATACATAGAGATAAAAATCATTCATATGGTGAACACCTGGTAACCGACCTTAACAAGATGCATATAGAATATCCCCTATCATTCCGGGACTCCCTTCGAACATGATGAATTCGAAGTACTAAAGCATCCGGTACTTTGGATGGGGCTCGTTGGGCCCAATAGATCTATCTTTAGGATTCGCGTCAATTAGGGTGTCTTTTCCCTAATTCTTAGATTACCAGACTAAAAAGGGGCATATTCGGTTTAATAATCCAGCCATAGAATGTAGTTTCAGTTACTTGTGTCTATTTTGTAAAACATTTATAAAACTGCATGTATTCTCATCCCAAAATATTAGATTTTAAAAGTGGGACTATAACTCACTTTCACAGATTTTTACTTCATCGGGAAGTAAGACTTGGCCACTGGTCGATTCAGGAACCTATAACAAATATGTACATATATATCAAAGTATGTTCAAAATATATTTACAACATATTTAATACGTTTTGCTGTTTTAAGTTTATTAAGTCAGCTGTCCTCGTTAGTAACCTACAACTAGTTGTCCACAGTTAGATGTACAGAAAATAAAGCAATATATATTATCTTAAATCAATCCACGACCTCGTGTATACAAGCCTCAGGCTAGATAACAACTCAAAGTATATATAATATTTTGGAATCAACCTCAACCCTGTATAGCTAACTCCAACATTACGGCATATATAGTGTCTATGGTTGTTTCGAAATATATATATATATATATATAGATGGGTCGATATGATATGTCAAAACATTGTATTCGTGTCTATGGTATCCCAAGATTACATAATATATTAGAATACATGTAATACAATATGAGTTAGCTAGTATATGATTAATATAGATTTGTTACCAATTTTCACGTAGCTACAACAAGAAAAATTATCCAATCTTGTTTTACCCATAACTTATTCGTTTTAAATCCGTTTTGAGTGTTTCAAGTTGCTATGGTTTCATATTGAACTTAAGTTTATGATTCTAAATAGAAAAAGTATAAGTTTATGGTCAGAAATATAGGTTACAAGTCATTTTTGTAAAGGTAGTCATTTCAGTCGAAAGAACGACGTCTAGATGACCATTTTGGAAAATATACTTCCACTTTGAGTTTAACCATGATTTTTGGATATAGTTTCATGTTCATAAGAAAAATCATTTTCCCAGAAGAACAACTTTTAAATCAAAGTTTATCATAGTTTTTATTTAACTAACCCAAAACAGCCCGCGGCGTTACTACGACGGCGTACATCCGGTTTTAAGGTGTTTTTCGTGTTTCCATTTTTTAAATCATTAAGTTATCATATCATATAGATATAGAACATGTGTTTAGTTGATTTTAAAAGTCAAGTTAGAATGATTAACTTTATTTGCGAACAAGTTTAGAATTAACTAAACTATGTTCTAGTGATTACAAGTTTAAATCTTCGAATAAGATAGTTTTATATGTATTAATTGAATGATGTTATGAATATCATTACTTAATTTTAGTAGGTAAACCTACTAGAAATGAGAAAAATAGATCTAGCTTCAAAGGATCCTTGGATGGCTTGAAAGTTCTTGAAGCAGAATCATGACACGAAAACAAGTTCAAGTAAGATTTCCACTCGAAATAAGATTGTTATAGTTATAGAAATTGAATCAAATTTTAAATATGAGTATTACCTTGTATTAGAAAGATATCTTACTATAGAAGAAAGATTTCTTGAGGTTGGATGATCACTTTACAAGATTGAAAGTAAGCTAGCAAACTTGGAAGTATTATTGATTTTATGAAACTAGAACTTATAGAATTTATGAAGAACACTTAGAACTTGAAGATAGAACATGAGAGAGATCAATTAGACAGTGTATGGATAAATTCATATTTTAGCATATCTGTTATTGTTACCTTTGCCTGACAGCTTCCGTAGATTCCTCCGTAACTTATGGGATTTTAGTATTATATATGCATATGTAAATTATGTATTGCAGGGTACTAATCTACATCCTATAATCTATTTCTTATCGAAAATCCTTCATCTAATCGTACGAGATGAATCCCTCAACCAGTTCGAATTCCTCGGATTCCGACAGCTATTTCGATATGGAGTTTCACCTAAGTTCCGAAAGCAATGTCACCAGAATGAATCAACCAATTCATTTGATGGGTTAGTAGCCTACTTAATCATTGGAGACAAAAAGAAGGTGATCATTTCCATCAACCAAATTCACTTCTTGGCGAAGAACCTGAAGCACTTACCGGTGAACCAGTCCGAAATACCATTTTCACCCTCATTTCCAGAATATCTCGTCATGATTACATACTATCGCAGATTCTAAACCTTATTCATTCGCTCGTTCTTACCGACAATCATCCCGGAGTAATCGAAGAAGTCAACGAGCTTCGCGCCTGAGTAATGATTTTTGGAGAATGTGGTGCAAAACCTACCAGCTTCAACAACATCACCAGTACCAACAGTACCATCAGTAATAGCACTAGTACCATCAACAATCCATGCCTCAACATCTCATTATGTACCTCGAGCATAATCAACGTTCTACGAATCATTCTACATTATTTATCTTCGTTCGACATGGCGATTATGTAATCTCTAATGTTTTAGAGATTATATATTCTTGTTCTAATGGAAATCAAATGAGTTTAATATCATATTGACTCATTAAATCCATGATTACATCTGAAGAAAATATATATGTATATATATTTTCATAAAGATTGTAATTAAAAATTCTTTCGTACAAACTGTTAATGGTGAAAATATTTTAACGGGTAGGTAATACCCGAGGAATATTTAGATTTCACATTAATAAGTACACTGTACATTCTTTTAAATCTAATTCAACAGTCATTTACTATCCTATTTACAACCACCGATATACGTATCCGTTCACCGCAAAATAACCCTTTTCATTCAGTTTCATATTTGGATTTTGATCTATCAGAATCCAACAAGTGGCATAATGAAGAAAACATTGGACAAAAATAAAATTTGTTAGAAACAAACAAATTAACCATGAGAAAATTTTGTTAAGAATCCACGCTAACAAAATCCTAGCTAACGGTTCCTAGCTAAATGTTAATTCCTATTTACAATTTATTATCGCAATTTATTTATCGCAGTTTATTTATCGCAATTTATATTCTCGCAAATTTAATTATCGTCATTTAATTTCTGTTATTTATTTTACGCACTTTATTTATCGTCATTTAAATACTGTTATTTACGTATTTTAAATATCAGGACACGTATACAATGTTTTGACATATAATATCGATGAATCTATATATATTATTTAGAATAACCATAGATACTCTATATGCAGTAATGATCGAGTTAGCTATACAGGGTTGAGGTTGATTCTATAATAATATATATACTTTGAGTTGTGATAGAGTCTGAGACATGTACACGGGTCACGATACGTATTAATTAATTCGAATATTATATATTAAACTATATATGAATTATTGGACTGTTAACTGTGGACTATCGACTGTGGACTAATAACATTGGACAATTAAAATGAATTAAAATATTGATTATAACATATGAAACTATACAATTCTTCAAGTTTGCCACTTGATTGCATCTTAAACCTCATTTGTATCTTGACTATTACAATCTACGTTCAAACTTTCATGATTCTTGAAAACACCTCAATCGAGTGGATGAACCAACCACACTTCATCTACGGAAGAAAAGATTGATGAATATAGTTATGCACCTGAAAACATTCAGAACCTGAGTAAAAGTTTAACACGTATCTGTGCTAGCTCCTTTGGCATTGTTATTACCGAAAATAATATTGCAACTCTTTTTCAAATTAGCCAATTTTGTCACAGCTTCAGCAAATCAACTTCGACTTCCATTCGAATTAGCGTTATTATAACCTCGATATATAAGTTTGACTGTCGTCATCGTTATCGGGAAACCGTTTATATTCCACCACATTAGCAGTAAACTTACCAGCAACTTCAATGAGTTTGGACTTTCTGAAAAATCATTATATTCATTGAAACCCCATCTTGTATTCATCTATACCCTGTAACAATAATTGCCATACCAAATATCGAGAATCAGCAATCAGTATTTCGAATCTCGTAGCATTTCTACATCAATAGTTATATGTATACATATAACAATTATCTCCTAGAATTACGATCTTCAATTCTGAACTTTTGAAAAGCACCCAGCCTACGAATCAATACATTGAACTTTGAAAAAGCTGAATGAAGCAGCAGAAACTGTAGGCAACCGTAAACGACCTTAATCATCAGAAGTTTGAATAGTATGTTGGAAAAGCTCAGAAAAGTTGGAACTGGAAAACGGATTGAGCAAAACATGAAGGAGACCAAGGACAAATACAAGGACCAAACCCTGTATTTAAAGAAATCCTGATGATTTTGTTTATGATGAAATCTTTAGCAAATACCTTACTCCTTAATCGCTCTAAATCATTTCGAATGAATTTCTTCATCACATGTTGATTCTAAAATTGTAAGATATCATCGTATCTTTCATTGTAAATATCCTCGATATTTCTGAAGACATCTTCATAACTATTCTTATCTGAAATCGTTTATCTCTTCGCAATATCAGTGTTACATCAGAAAGGAAACTATGTTAGGTTCTAAATTCTGGAAAATTCGAATTTAAAATATGAATGTTTTTGAAGTAGTGTTGGGAACTGAAGCATGAGTTAGTATAATATAATGACACTTGATCAATGTGATTATATTACAGTAAGTCATGCTGAGTTTCTAATGGAACGTGATGATTCACAGATCATACCGTCATCATGTGCCAAGTTACACAACTCTTGTATTCTATTTAATCTCAAAAATATATCAAGAAAATATTTTCTTGATGATTCGGTCTTTTTCGGATATTCTTGTAATTTGACAAATCAAATCGTGCTAATACGTTCTTTCTTGTTTAGAACATGATGTTCATTCAAAACTCCATACTTACGAATTCTGGACCATTAATCGCTTTACTAGAGGTCGAGAAGAGAATAAAAAGGCAAAAGAGCTCCAAAATATAAGAGAAAATATAAAGCCCAATAACAACACGGAGATTACAAACCGTGGATATTAATACGAATAGCAATATAAAGACAGGTATAATTAAGAATATTATCATCCCAAGGTAATAGTAGAAGTAAACAGATTCTTCTGGAGGAAGATTGAAAAGAAGGATGACAAAAATGATAATTAGGAAAATATCAAGGATTAGAACGGGATTAAGCATTTTCAAAATCTTTTGAATGTAAGAACTAAGAAAGAAAGTATAGGAATGGTGAGAATAATGGAACAAAAGAGCTTAATTTATAATGGAAATATCAGACAGAGTAATCGAGGCAGATCACCGTATTTAATTATAGAGATCTTAAATTTCTTATTCGCTGAAGAATCAAATCTTTTAGATTTCGAAGATTTTCTTTACATCCCTTGAATTTCGGAATTCAACCGAGACAACATCAAAAGCGAAGACGCACATTATTTTCTAAATTCAACTCTGATCACGTCTAAAGTTAAGACGAATCTCAATTTCTTCATTTCATTCTTTTGGGATAGCTTCACTCGTACTCTTCGAGTAATCGAATTATCTTATTTATATTACTCAACAGAAATAAAACTCTATTTATCAGCTCATATCCGTCAGGAAAATGTTCTTATTGTTAGCCATGATGATCCCACTCAAATTTCGGGACGAAATTTCTTTAACGGGTAGGTACTGTGACGACCCGGGAATTTCCGACCAAATTTAAACTTGATCTTTATATGTTTCTGACATGATAAGAAAAGTCTGTAATGTTGAGTCTCGAAAACTTTGGAACAGTTTACATGAATGCTTTTTCCCTTTTGACCATTTCCGACGATTCACGAACAATTGTTTGTAAATAAATATATATGTATATATATATATATATATATATATATATATATATATATATATATATATATATATATATATATATATATATATATATATATATATATATATATATATATATATGTAAGGTATATTGAATGTATATTTACATGATTTCGAATTTATTTAGTAAACGATAATAGCACTCGTTTGTCAGTCAATCGATATTAAGTAAGTCAAATTCAAACTTATATAATTTTAAAATAAACGGTGATCCGAAAATGAGTTCTATAAATTTTAGGATTACTAAAAATGTTTCTAGGATGTAGTTATTAAATTTTAGCACTTTTTATATTTTACCCAGAATTGATAGAGAGTTGATGTAATTTTTATTTAATAATTTAATTATCGAATTTTATACCATAATGACCGAAATAAATAAAGGATTTTAATTTAAAAATTTGAACTTTTTCTGAAAACTTTTATCCGCCCCTAATTAACAATGGAGTACAAAATACTATTTGAATTAAAACCGTCGGTAGAGTGACTCTAAATTTTAAGGCTGCTTAACTGTTAAATACTGTTCTTTTCAAATCATTCACATGTGTTAAGTATTTAATATATTATAATTATTATTATATTATTTTATTTATTATTATCACAACGCACACTTGCATAAGAAACAAGTTGTCTGTTTTGTTTGTCTTCTCCTTCCCACCATTTGAGATATTACTAAGAATATATTATATACATACATAGATGTGGGAATATATGTAATCACACATCTCTCTTTCTCTTCACACATCTCTCTTCTCTTCGATAAATCACCACCTTGTTTTACAACCACAACCGAGAACCACCACTATCATCATCTCTATTTCTTTTTCTACTTTTGTTCCTCTGTTTTGATCATAACCAAATACCATCACCTACTTTGAATCTACAAGCTTATCAATTTAAACCCAACTAAAAACTAAACCCTTTATTGCTATTGCACTTCTGTTTTTGATTACCACTTTGCAAACCACTTCACCCTCAAACCACTTATACAACCAAAATCCATATTAACTAATTGTTATTATTTCCATATTTATTATTTCGATTCAAATCATCCCTAAGCTCGATCACTGTATAAATTGTTGTTACTATATATACATGTTTCTGTTGGAGCAATCACTGTTGCTGCAAAGTTCCTGCATCTGTTTCTGGTTATGTTCGAGTACAATCACCATCATAAACAACTTACATGACAACCATCACCACCATTTAGCCATCGACCACCTTCACCCTACAAACCCCATGGAAACACCTTGAACAACCATCACCTTCTATAAATTTTTCTGTTTCTTGTCGAAAAGCCAAGCACCACCCATTAACCCATCGACTGAAACTACTACGTGTGTGTTCTATCTCAGCCGCCACCCATCACCACCCTAATACCAACACTACTACTATTACAACGGGCGATTGCTATTTCTGTTTCAGTGTATAACCAAACCGATGTAACTCTTTTTCTGTTTCTTCTATTATTTTCTGTTTTGATTACTCCAGCTATTTTCATTCTTCTTCTGTTCGAATGAACTCACCAAAATCTACCACTAAACTGTCATATTAATTGTTGTTTTTACAGCAAAGAATCAACCATCATAACCGCCACACCCCACCACCCAAGAACACCTCTTTGTTGATATTAATTTATCTTGCACATTTTTTTTTCCTTTTACTTATAGCCGACACATTCTCAATAAGATAACCCCACATGTTCAACTTGTGATTTCGACGGCTGGTACCTGTTTTAATCAAACCATACAACTTGAATTGGGCCATAGACAAACCCACCCATTTGATGTTGGATCAAGAAATGAATTTAGGCTGATGGATATGTATATAGTATTAGGTCGTGTATTGTTATATTTGTTGGACCAAAATCTAGTTTATGTTGAGCCATAATCCTTGGTTCACTAGTGGGCCGTAATCCTTTTTCTATTGGCCTATGATCCAGCTAATTCCTTTCTTTCTTTTCTGTTAAACTAAAACAATGGCAAGGGAATGATACGTAATACTTGATGATGAAGATGTGGTGATGTTGATAATGATATCACGATTTATGATGATGATTATTAGGATGATAATTGTACAAGAAGAGAAAAAATACAAACAGATATATGTTATAAAGCTTAATTCGGTAATCAAACCAGAAAATTATCGATAGAGCAATGGGTAGTAGTGTATCTGTTGATCAGGAGGTCGTGGGTTCGAAACCAGTAGATTGCAAATATTTTTTTTTACATTAAAAGCTGGGCTGTTGTGATTGCTGGAGCCTGTTGGGCCATGTTTCTATTGGGCTGACAGATTCTAGCTTATAGATCCATTAACCATGAAACTCTTTGTTGGGCCGAGATCTAAATGTTGTTGGGCTACTTAAAACGGGTGAAATATATTGTGGTTACGAATTAATTCACGAAAATAATAGGCGGTGCAATGGTTTGGTGTTGGTGTTTAACCGAGAGGTCTCGGGTTCGAGCCCGGGTAGAGGCGTTTAATTTATTAAGGTAGCATTTTTATTATTTTCGTTATCATTATTATTATTATTATGATTATTATTTAAAAGCTTGTTTCATTAAGGTAGCATTTTTATTATTTTCGTTATCATTATTATTATTATTATGATTATTATTTGTAACACCCTGTTTCTGTTTATGATTTTGTAGTAGATCGGGACGCCGTCCAGATAGGGGGACATCGTCCAGCAACAAAAGGTGGGACGCCATCCAAGGTTTGGGACGCCATCCAAACTGTCTGTCGAGCCAGCTGTTTTAATTTGTTATAAATGGGTAAAATGGTAATTTCACTTGGGTGCCGGTTTGGAGCATTCAAGGCTGATCCCTTGATCTTTTTTGGATCACTTTACACCCACACAAACACTCTCAACCTCATCTAGAGAGAGAGTAAGGGTTTTAGAGAGACAGAGGTGGATTTGGAGAAGAAGGAGTCGGATTCTCGCTAAAGCTCGGGTTCTAAAGTTGTTCATCTCGCTCCTAGCTATGTTGTGGTACTATTGGTAAGCTCAAACTCCGAATTTCAATTGTTAGATTTGATATTCAAGTTAGGGTTTTGAGCTAGTTTGTTGTAAAACCCTTCTAGATGATGAACTAGGTTTATGGTGACTTGTTATTCTTGTCACTTGGCGGGTTTTGGGTCGGTTGACGATTTGGCCTTGATTAAGGTTTGATAATGAGTTTAATCACTAGGTTTAGTGATATTGGAAGTGTTGGAACACTTTTGGGTGTGTTTGGCTAACTAATTTTGAAATGGGTCAAAATTAGGGTTTCGGTGTCAAAATGGGTATGACAATTGTCAACACTTGTGATCGGGTTTAATTGGTGTGTTAGGACGATTTTCACTCGTGTTAGTGAATATTGGTTAGTTTTGGCTCGGTTTGTGCTTGGAAGTGCAATTGGGTCGAAATTGCACTAAGTGTAAATTGGGTTGGTTTGTAAATCCACCCTAATTATGATATGGTATTTGTGATAATGGAATAGGTATTTTCCATTGACGAGTCGCGGATTACTTAGAAGCATTCATCAAGGCGACAAGGTGAGTGTTAATATCCTATATGCATATGTATGTGTAGGATGGGTGCGGGTCGGGTGAAATGGTTCTCGCTTATAGAGCTCGCTTCTCGTATAGGTGGAATTGTTGGACTTGTGTATAGGTCCAATTGGCACGGTTGTGCATTTTGGTTGACCACTTTGGCCAGGTGCACACTTTGTGTGTACGTTATCACATGGGCGTGTGAGGTGGACTTATATAACCCCAATGACGAAGGGTTAATATAGTGAGTGGAATAATTATATGCGTAGATATATAATGTATTTATTTGTGTAGCGTGAAATGTGAAGTGTCGATATGCTAAGACACCACGTAAACGTGACGAGTGAAGTGTCGATGTGCTAAGACACCACTCAAAGTAATATGACGGGTGAAGTTTCGATGTGTTAAGATGCCACCCGGGGTGAAGTGTCGATGTGTTAAGACACCACCCGGAGTGAAGTATCGATGTGCTAAGATGACACTCCAAGTAAGTTGAAGGGTGAAGTGCCGATGTGTTAAGGCTCCACTCGAGGTGAAGTATCGACGTGTTAAGATGCCACCTCAAGTAAAATGAAGAGTGAAGTGTCGAAGTGTTAAGATGCCACTCGGGGTGAAGTGTCGACGTGTTAAGACGCCACCCGGGGTGAAGCATCGAAGTGTTAAGATGCCACCCGTGGGGTTAGTGTACGAAGTGTTAAGTGCACTAATGGTTGTTATGAACATCGATGACTTGTTACGCGAAGTCATTCCCTTGCGAAGATTTAGTTAACCATGGTTATTGTGTTGTAAGCGTAAGCAAATTATGTTATTCGATATATATATATATATATATATATATATATATATATATATATATATATATATATATATATATATATATATATATATATATATATATATATATATTGTGTACATATAATGTTGTATTGTCGTGATGTAGCTAACCCTCCGGGTGTAGCTTATTGGCATTGTTCACTTCGTTGTGGGTGAACTTATATTTTGTTGATGTATCTTTAGCTCGTTGCTTAGTGATCTTACGGTATGCTTAGACTAGCTTTCCTTTATACTTGGATGCTCCGGTATGCGCTATTTGATTATTGTTGTGGCGTGTCTATTTTATGCATATATATGTATGTAGTATATTCTCACTCACTAAGCGTTAGCTTACCCTCTTGTTGTTTACATTTTTATAGATTGCATGGATGAGGTGGCTCGAGTAAGCGTGGGAACTAGTGGATTTGCGTAGTTTGCTTTAGAAGACATGCTTTTGGATTTGATTAGGATTGGTAGCGTATTCCCAATCCCATGCTCGGTCTATGTTTTGAATTTAACTAAGTGGGTCGAAATGGTCACTTTGTGGTAATTTGGGTCCATGTGGGCCCGTTGTTGTAAAACTCGGTTTTATTGTGGAAAAATCTTAGTTTTAATTATTATAACATATTGTGAAAGTGTCTTGGTTTAAAAGTGTCAGAAAGCGGGTTTTTCGCCCGTGTGAAATCGTTAAGCAAAACAGAATCTGGCAGGCATTCTGGACGCCGTCCAGATCTGCTGGACGCCGTCCAGGTCTTAAGGGCTGGAAGCCGTCCAAGCTTTTGGACGCCGTCCAAAGGGCTGTCTCAGGAAAATTCTTTTTGGCACGTTTTCGGATGGTTAACGGGTTGGGTTGTTACAAGTGGTATCAGAGCATGGTCTAAGGGATTTAGGTGACTTGAGATAGGTGCCTAGACTTAGACTTTTGTGTGTGCTTAATTGTTGCGGGACTTGTAGGAGTACGGGTCGAAATGGGTTATAGTTAGTGCCTTGTTGTAGGTGTTCTAACGTTTATATTAGTAATGCGGATATTATTAATATGTTATTGTGTTGTGATAATAATTCTTGCGTATGCTTATATCGCGTAGAATTTTGTTTGTGTTTGATTTTATCATCGAGCGAGGCGGTTGTTGTACTAACGAGTGGATACGGCGTGTGTGCGCAATAAGGACTTGCAAACCTTATTACGGGTGCAAATCGTGTCTAACAAGTGATGTACGACGAGTGTGTAGCAAGATGGACCGGAGGGGAGTGTGTGTTTTATAAGTTCTTGATCTAATTCGTGTTGCATTCCTTAGAATGGCGACGGGAAGTGGGATCGAGACGAACGATGTGGAGTTTAACGCTAGAGTTGCGACCGCCGTTGCGGAGAAAATGAATGCATTTCGAAAAGAAATGGATAGGAAGTATTCCGAACTTCAAGGTAGTGGTGAAATGGAGCGATGTCTTAAGAACTTCATGAGGACTAAACCCCCGATGTATGACGGGAAACCGGATCCTTTAGTGAGCACAACTTGGATCTCGGATGTCGAAGGGTGTTTTCGCACTATTGAATGCCCTCCCGAGAAGAAGACGGGACTCGCTAGTAGTTTGTTGCGGGGTAGGGCGAATGATTGGTTGGATGGTAAGATTGAACTTGTCGGTGGTGAAATGTTTATGGCGTTATCGTGGGACGAGTTTAAGAAAGAATTCTTCGAGGAGTTCAAAACTTCAGCCGATTTGTCAGAAATGCGTAATGAGTTGCGAAATTTGCAACAAGGTTCTATGGATTTAAATACTCTCAAGACGACCTTTATGGCGAAGGCTCGTTTTTGCCCGTAGTATTTGCAGAATGATCATTTGTTGATGCAAGATTTCTATCGAACCTTGAATGATGACTTGAAGAGTGAGATTAGCAGAGTTCAGGCGAAATCGTTTGCGGAGTTATTCGCCGCGGCTAGAGGTTTCGAGTCGTATTCGCGATCGAAGGTTGGTGAACCTTCAAGGGAGAGAAGGGTTGTCTCTTATGGTACTCCAAGTAAGAGGACTAAGGGTCCGAGCGTGAGCACGGGTGGTACACGAATGGGTATATCGGATTCTAGTGCGTCTAGGTGTTACAATTGTGGCATTAGGGGTCACAAGTCTTGGGAATGTCCGGTGCCAAAGGGTGATGGTACGGTATGTTTCAATTGCCAAGAAGAAGGACATCGTAAGTTAGAATGTCCCGAGTTAGTGGGGACGGGGGCGGCAAGGAGACGTTAAGGTGCGTTTCATTCTAATAAATATGTCCTTTGATTATTTATTATGTGCCGTTGAGTTGGAGTATGTTAAATACATCGTGTTGTGCATTTTATCGTCATGGGTGACGTTCCTAATGGAAGTACCCTATGGTGATGTTTTGATTGTTGGGCGAAGGGCGTAAGAGTTGGTGCAACCAAGCATTCCTTAGTATTTGGGAAATGTTCTACCAAGCCATGGAAATGGGTTTTGGTGTCGGTTGTTAAGCGCGTGTTCGCTTTTGTGTTGAAGTTGATGAACCATGAGGTTTGACGGGTGGGATGAAACCCGAGAAATCGAGATTTTTTGTATCTCAATGTATGTTGGTAAAGGAGTCTACATGACGCGACATTAGGTGCCTCTTTTATACCTACTAGCATGGTGTTCGACTCCGATTGTGTTATGGTTACATTGTACTTAGGGTACCGAAGTAAAACCCTTAAGTACATGAGTGACTAGGTGAAATTTGACAAACTAAAGCAATTGGATGATTGCGAGGGTATAGTTTGTGTAATTTGTGGTACACTTTTCGTTTGAAGTGTTTAAGGATAGGTTAAAATCCTTCGTATGCTCAAGGTTGGAGCAAGATGTGGTGATGGGTCGTGTGAGCCCAATTGTTGGTAAAGTCTACCTTTGGTAGCACTGTACGGTAGTACGAGTTGTGGATATGGAACGTAGTTCCAAGTGGGGGAGTTACACTCCCGCACGAGGAGGCCTTAGGGTGAAAATTCGGATAATGCTTATGGTAGATCCGAAACTTGTGTTGGGACCTAGTTTTGGTCGATTTGTGGTAGAGTACAATTTTGGTTAAATTGTACTTACGATTTTGGATTTGGAAATTATCACCGAGGTGGTAATGTGGTAAATCTCGTTGAGAGATAATGGACGTGTTTGGCGAGCAAGGTGAAATCCCTCGGTTAAGGGATGTGTGTGTTGGATTCTCTTTTAGAGAATTTTTGTTTTATGCCTATGTTCGATATAGGTTTTTCTTGCTCGATTGTGTGAATGGTTAGTGGTATCCGTTAGGATTCACTATGGCGTAGCAGAGCGCGATGTTACGCTACTCGTTGTTCGAGTCTAAAAGGGCGTTGATTGGTGAAGCATGACCTTCGGGGTCCGCTGACTTCATCATGGTATTGTTGATTGGTGAAGCATGACCTTCGGGGTCCGCTGACTTCATCATGGTATTGTTGATTGGTGAAGCATGACCGTTCGGGGTCCGCTGACTTCATCATGGTAGTGTTGATCGGTGAAGCATGACCGTTCGGGGTCCGCTGACTTCATCATGGTAGTGTTGATCGGTGAAGCATGACCGTTCGGGGTCCGCTGACTTCATCATGGGAGTAGTGATATATCGG
This sequence comes from Rutidosis leptorrhynchoides, assembly GCF_046630445.1. Taxonomy (NCBI): domain Eukaryota; kingdom Viridiplantae; phylum Streptophyta; class Magnoliopsida; order Asterales; family Asteraceae; genus Rutidosis; species Rutidosis leptorrhynchoides. Next base: position 287,921,375 of record NC_092338.1, read on the forward strand.
TGAAGCATGACCGTTGACGAGGTCCGCTGACTTCATCCGGTGTTGAGTGACCTATCGGTTGTTTTATACACCGATGGTGGGGTAGTGAGGACCATGTTGTGTGTTTAGTGATGCGATAGCCGTGTTTCGCTCATATGTTGTTACGGGTGTGACAATATTCGATTTTGTACACCTTAGGATTAGCGTTGCCATAGTCGTTTTGGGCATTTTTGGTTTTAGCCGTTGCTTATGATGTTAGGATAGTAGCGTATTGGTTGTATTGCGCACTACAAAGGATGTTTAGTGGTAAGTGTAATCCGTAAGGATTCATGTGGTTCGATCTTCAACGTTCGGATTGTTGACTTTAGGTTGAGACTTGGTCGCTTTTAGCGTTGTCCTTGGTAAAGGTACGCTAAGGAATTTATATCTCGGTACGAGATTGGTTGTGTTTTTCCCGATATGGGGACTTGAGCAGGTTTTAGTGCTCGGATGTGGTTTTGATAAATCGCGGGTGACGATTTTAGTTGTTAAAGGTGATCCAATGGGAAGAGTTGCCTAGGAAAGTCGGATTGGGACTTATGTTTAAGGACCGTAGGGTGTGGTCCGTTTGGTTAAGTGACGAGGATCACGAGGACGTGATCGATTCTAAGTGGGGGAGAGTTGTAACACCCTGTTTCTGTTTCTGATTTTGTAGTAGATAGGGACGCCGTCCAGATAGGGGGGACACCATCCAGCAACAAAAGGTGGGACGCCGTCCAAGGTTTGGGACGCCGTCCAAACTGTCTGTCGAGCCAGCTATTTTAATTTGTTATAAATGGATAAAATGGTAATTTAAGTTGGGTGCCGGTTTGGAGCCTTCAAGGCTGATCCCTTGATCATTTTTGGATCACTTTACACCCACACAAACACTCTCAACCTCATCTAGAGAGAGAGTAAGGGTTTTAGAGAGAGAGAGATGGATTTGGAGAAGAAGGAGTCGGATTCTCGCTAAAGCTCGGGTTCTAAAGTGTTCATCTCGCTCCTAGCTACGTTGTGGTAGTATTGGTAAGCTCAAACTCCGAATTTCAATTGTTAGATTTGATATTTAAGTTAGGTTTTGAGCTAGTTTGTTGTAAAACCCTTCTAGATGATGAAGTAGGTTTATGGTGACTTGTTATTCTTGTCACTTGGCGGGTTTTGGGTCGGTTGACGATTTAGCCTTGATTAGGGTTTGATAATGAGTTTAATCACTAGGTTTAGTGATATTGGAAGTGTTGGAACACTTTTGGGTGTGTTTGGCTAACTAATTTTGAAATGGGTCAAAATTAGGGTTTCGGTGTCAAAATGGGTATGACAATTGTCAACACTTGTGATCGGGTTTAAATGGTGTGTTAGGACCATTTTCACTCGTGTTAGTGAATATTGGTTAGTTTGGGCGCGGTTTGTGCTTGGAAGTGCAATTGGGTCGAAATTGCACTAAGTGTAAATTGGGTTGGTTTGTAAATCCACCCTAATTATGTTGTGGTATTTGTGATAATGGAATAGGTATTTTCCATTGACGAGTCGCGAATTACTTGGAAGCATTCATCAAGGTGACAAGGTGAGTGTTAATATCCTATATGCATATGTATGTGTAGGATGGGTGCGGGTCGGGTGAAATGGTTCTCGCTTATAGAGCTCGCTTCTCGTATAGGTGGAATTGTTGGACTTGTGTATAGGTCCAATTGGCACGGTTGTGCATTTTGGTTGACCACTTTGGCGAGGTGCACACTTTGTGTGTACGTTATCACATGGGCGTGTGAGGTGGACTTATATAACCCCAATGACGAAGGGTTAATATAGTGAGTAGAATAATTATATGCGTAGATATATAATGTATTTATTTGTGTAGCGTGAAATGTGAAGTGTCGATATGCTAAGACACCACGTTCACGTGACGAGTGAAGTGTCGATGTGCTAAGACACCACTCAAAGTAATATGACGGGTGAAGTGTCGATGTGTTAAGATGCCACCCGGGGTGAAGTGTCGATATGTTAAGACACCACCCGGAGTGAAGTATCGATGTGCTAAGATGCCACTCCAAGTAAGGTGAAGGGTGAAGTGCCGATGTGTTAAGGCTCCACTCGAGGTGAAGTATCGACGTGTTAAGATGCCACCTCAAGTAAAATGAAGAGTGAAGTGTCGAAGTGTTAAGACACCACTCGGGGTGAACTGTCGACGTGTTAAGACGCCACCCGGGGTGAAGCATCGAAGTGTTAAGATGCCACCCGTGGGGTTGGTGTACGAAGTGTTAAGTGCACTAATGGTTGTTATGAACATCGATGACTTGTTTCGCGAAGTCATTCCCTTGCGAAGATTTGGTTAACCATGGTTATTGTGTTGTAAGCGTAAGAAAATTATGTTATTCGAGATATATATATATATATATATATATATATATATATATATATATATATATATATATATATATATATATATATATATATATATATATATATATTGTATATATATAATGTTGTATTGTCGTGATGTAGCTAACCCTCCGGGTGTAGCTTATTGGCATTGTTCACATCGTTGTGGGTGAACTTATATTTTGTTGATGTATTTTTAGCTCGTTGCTTAGTGATCTTACGGTATGCTTAGACTAGCTTTCTTTAATACTTGGATGCTCCGGTATGCGCTATTTGATTATTGTTGTGCCGTGTCCATTTTATGCATATATATGTATGTATTATATTCTCACTCATTAAGCGTTAGCTTACCCTCTCGTTGTTTACATTTTTATAGATTGCATGGATGAGGTGGCTCGGGTAAGCGTGGGAACTAGTGGACTTGCGTAGTTTGCTTTAGAAGACTTGCTTTTGGATTTGATTAGGATTGGTAGCGTATCCCCAATCCCATGCTCGGTCTATGTTTTGAATTTAACTAAGTGGGTCGAAATGGTCACTTTGTGGTAATTTGGGTCCATGTGGGCCCGTTGTTGTAAAACTCGGTTTTATTGTGGAAAACTCTTAGTTTTAATTATTATAACATATTTTGAAAGTGTCTTGGTTTAAAAGTGTCGGAAAGCGGGTTTTTCGCCCGTGTGAAATCGTTAAGCAAAACAGAATCTGGCAGGCATTCTGGACGCCGTCCAGATCTGCTGGACACCGTCCAGGTCTTAAGGGCTGGACGCCGTCCAAGCTTTTGGACGCCGTCCAGAAGGGCTGTCTCAGGAAAAAAAAAATTTGGCACGTTTTCGGATGATTAACGGGTTGGGTTGTTACATTATTATTGTTATTATTATTATTTTAATTATTATTATTATTATTAGAAAAAGTATTATTATTATTAATGTCATTAACATTATTATTATCACAATTTTTATTATTATTAACATATGACTTTTTACTTATTTTTAGTAGTATTATCCTTATTATTAATATTAAAAGTATTTTCATTTTTATTAACATTATTATTATCATTAGAATTATCATGATCTTTATCATAATTTGTATTATTTTTATATAACAAATTATTGATTTACAATATATATAAATAATATATATATATATATATATATATATATATATATATATATATATATATATATATATATATATATATATATTAATATAACTATAGGTATATATATTAAAATACAAAATAAATATATATAACTTTTAAAATAACAAATATATGACTAAACCAAACAAATAATATATATATAAACTGGTTTGATTGTTATTACATGTTAATTATATGTTTTAATATATATAAATGATATAGGTTCGTGAATCCGAGGCCAACCCTGCACTTGTTCAGTGTCGTTATATGTATTTTTACTACAAAATACAGTTTTGTGAGTTTCATTTATTCCCTTTTTAAATGCTTTTGCAATATATATTTTTGGGACTGAGAATACATGCGCTTTTATAAATGTTTTACGAAATAGACACAAGTAATCGAAACTACATTATATGGTTGAATGATCGAATCCGAATATGCCCTTTTTGCTTGGTAGCCTAAGAATTAGGGAACATCACTAATTTTGAGAATTAGTGAACGCCTAATTAACGCGAATCCTAAACATAGATCTATTGGGCCTAACGAACCCCATCCAAAGTACCGGATGCTTTAGTACTTTGAATTCATTTTTATCATGTCCGAAGGATTTCCCGGAATGATAGGGGATATTCTTATATGCATCTTGTTAATGTCAGTTACCAGGTGTTCAATCCATATGAATGATTATTTTTGTCTCTATGCATGGGATGTATATTTATGAGAAATGGAAATGAAAATCTTATGGTCTATTAAAATTATGGAAATGACTATTATGATAAACTAATGAACTCACCAACCTTTTGGTTGACACTTTAAAGCATGTTTATTCTCAGGTATGAAAGAAATCTTCCGTTGTGCATTTGCTCATATTAGAGATATTACTTGGAGTCATTCATGACATATTTCAAAATACGTTGCATTCGAGTCGTCGAGTTCATCAAGATTATTACTAAGTCAATTATAGTTGGATATATTATGAAATGGTATGCATGCCGTCAACTGTCGATGTAATGAAAGTTTGTCTTTTAAAAACGAATGCAATGTTTGTAAAATGTATCATATAGAGGTCAAGTACCTCGTGATGAAACCAAATGTAATGTATTCATCCAGATGGATTAGGATGGGTCTTTTCAGTTGGTATCAGATCAGTGGTCTTAGCGAACCAGGTCTTGCATTAGTGTGTCTAACTAATAGTTGTTTAGATGCATTAGTGGGTCTGGACTTCGACCGTGTCTGCATGTCAAAAGTTTTGCTTATCATTTAGTGTCGAAAATTATTTGCTTATCATCCTTAAAGTCTATACACGTCTTACTGCCTCTATTGCATAGACAGTGTATGGATAAATTCATATTTTAGCATATCTGTTATTGTTACCTTTGCCTGACAGCTTCCGTAGATTCCTCCGTAACTTATGGGATTTTAGTATTATATATGCATATGTAAATTATGTATTGCAGGGTACTAATCTACATCCTATAATCTATTTCTTATCGAAAATCCTTCATCTAATCGTACGAGATGAATCCCTCAACCAGTTCGAATTCCTCGGATTACGACAGCTATTTCAATATGGAGTTTCACCTAAGTTCCGAAAGCAATGTCACCAGAATGAATCAACCAATTCATTTGATGGGTTCGTAGCCTACTTAATCATCGGAGACAAAAAGAAGGTGATCATTTCCATCAACCAAATTCACTTCTTGGCGAAGAACCTGAAGCACTTACCGGTGAACCAGTCCGAAATACCATTTTCACCCTCATTTCCCGAATATCTCGTCATGATTACATACTATCGCAGATTGTAAACCTTATTCATTCGCTCGTTCTTACCGACAATCATCCCGGAGTAATCGAAGAAGTCAACGAGCTTCGCGCCTGAGTAATGATTTTTGGAGAATGTGGTGCAAAACCTACCAGCTTCAACAACATCACCAGTACCAACAGTACCATCAGTAATAGCACCAGTACCATCAACAATCCATGCCTCAACATCTCATTATGTACCTCGAGCATAATCAACGTTCTACGAATCATTCTACATTATTTATCTTCGTTCGACATGGCGATTATGTAATCTCTAATGTTTTAGAGATTATATATTCTTGTTCTAATGGAAATCAAATGAGTTTAATATCATATTGACTCATTAAATCCATGATTACATCTGAAGAAAATATATATGTATATATATTTTCATAAAGATTGTAATTAAAAATTCTTTCGTACAAACTGTTAATGGTGAAAATATTTTAACGGGTAGGTAATACCCGAGGAATATTTAGATTTCACATTAATAAGTACACTGTACATTCTTTCAAATCTAATTCAACAGTCATTTACTATCCTATTTACAACCACCGATATACGTATCCGTTCACCGCAAAATAACCCTTTTCATTCAGTTTCATATTTCGATTTTGATCTATCAGAATCCAACAAGTGGCATAATGAAGAAAACATTGGACAAAAATAAAATTTGTTAGAAACAAACAAATTAACCATGAGAAAATTTTGTTAAGAATCCACGCTAACAAAATCCTAGCTAACGGTTCCTAGCTAAATGTTAATTCCTATTTACATTTTATTATCGCAATTTATTTATCGCAGTTTATTTATCGCAATTTATATTCTCGCAAATTTAATTATCGTCATTTAATTTCTATTATTTATTTTACGCACTTTATTTATCGTCATTTAAATACTGTTATTTACGTATTTTAAATATCGGGACACGTATACAATGTTTTGACATATCATATCGATGAATCTATATATATTATTTAGAATAACCATAGATACTCTATATGCAGTAATGATCGAGTTAGCTATACAGGGTTGAGGTTGATTCTATAATAATATATATACTTTGAGTTGTGATAGAGTCTGAGACATGTACACGGGTCACGATACGTATTAATTAATTCGAATATTATATATTAAACTATATATGAATTATTGGACTGTTAACTGTGGACTATCGACTGTGGACTAATAACATTGGACAATTAAAATGAATTAATATATTGATTATAACATATGAAACTATACAATTCTTCAAGTTTGCCACTTGATTGCATCTTAAACCTCATTTGTATCTTGACTATTACAATCTACGTTCAAACTTTCATGATTCTTGAAAACACCTCAATCGAGAGGATGAACCAACCTCACTTCATCTACGGAAGAAAGATTGATGAATATAGTTATGCACCTGAAAACATTCGGAACCTGAGTAAAAGTTTAACACGTATCTGTGCTAGCTCCTTTGGCATTGTTATTACCGAAAATAACATTGCAACTCTTTTTCAAATTAGCCAATTTTGTCACAGCTTCAGCAAATCAACTTCGACTTCCATTCGAATTAGCGTTATTATAACCTCGATATATAAGTTTGACTGTCGTCATTGTTACCGGGAAACCGTTTATATTCCACCACATTAGCAGTAAACTTACCAGCAACTTCAATGAGTTTGGACTTTCTAAAAAATCATTATATTCATTGAAACCCCATCTTGTATTCATCTATACCCTGTAACAATAATTGCCATACCAAATATCGAGAATCAGCAATCAGTATTTCGAATCTCGTAGCATTTCTACATCAATAGTTATATGTATACATATAACAATTATCTCCTAGAATTACGATCTTCAATTCTGAACTTTTGAAAAGCACCCAGCCTACGAATCAATACATTGAACTTTGAAAAAGCTGAATGAAGCAGCAGAAACTGTAGGCAACCGTAAACGACCTTAATCATCGGAAGTTTGAATAGTATGTTGGAAAAGCTCAGAAAAGTTGGAACTGGAAAACGGATTGAGCAAAATATGAAGGAGACCAAGGACAAATACAAGGACCAAACCCTGTATTTAAAGAAATCCTGATGATTTTGTTTCTGATGAAATCTTTAGCAAATACCTTACTCCTTAATCGCTCTAAATCATTTCGAATGAATTTCTTCATCACATGTTGATTCTAAAATTCTAAGATATCATCGTATCTTTCATTGTAAATATCCTCGATATTTCTGAAGACATCTTCATAACTATTCTTATCTGAAATCGTTTATCTCTTCGCAATATCAGTGTTACATCAGAAAGGAAACTATGTTAGTTTCTAAATTCTGGAAAATTCGAATTTAAAATATGAATGTTTTTGAAGTAGTGTTGGGAACTGAAGCATGAGTTAGTATAATATAATGACACTTGATCAATGTGATTATATTACAGTAAGTCATGCTGAGTTTCTAATGGAACATGATGATTCACAGATTATACCGTCATCATGTGCCAAGTTACATAACTCTTGTATTCTATTTAATCTCAAAAATATATCAAGAAAATATTTTCTTGATGATTCGGTCTTTTCCGGATATTCTTGTAATTTGACAAATCAAATCGTGCTAATACGTTCTTTCTTGTTTAGAACATGATGTTCATTCAAAACTCCATACTTACGAATTCTGGACCATTAATCGCTTTACTAGAGGTCGAGAAGAGAATAAAAAGGCAAAAGAGCTCCAAAATATAAGATAAAATATAAAGCCCAATAACAACACGGAGATTACAAACCGTGGATATTAATACGAATAGCAATATAAAGACACGGTATAATTAAGAATATTATCATCCCAAGGTAATAGTAGAAGTAAACAGATTCTTCTGGAGGAAGATTGAAAAGAAGGATGAAAGAAATGATAATTAGGAAAATATCAAGGATTAGAACGGGATTAAGCATTTTCACAATCTTTTGAATGTAAGAACTAAGAAAGATAGTATAGGAATGGTGAGAATAATGGAACAAAAGAGCTTAATTTATAATGGAAATATCAGACAGAGTAATCGAGGCAGATCACCGTATTTAATTATAGAGATCTTAAATTTCTTATTCGCTGAAGAATCAAATCTTTTAGATTTCGAAGATTTTCTTTACATCCCTTGAATTTCGGAATTCAACCGAGACAACATCAAAAGCTAAGACGCACATTATTTTCTAAATTCAACTCTAATCACGTCAAAAGTTAAGACGAATCTCAATTTCTTCATTTCATTCTTTTGGGATAACTTCACTCGTACTCTTCGAGTAATCGAATTATCTTATTTATATTACTCAACAGAAATAAAACTCTATTTATCAGCTCATATCCGTCAGGAAAATGTTCTTATTGTTAGCCATGATGATCCCACTCAAATTTCGGGACGAAATTTCTTTAACGGGTAGGTACTGTGACGACCCGGGAATTTCCGACCAAATTTAAACTTGATCTTTATATGTTTCTGACATGATAAGAAAAGTTTGTAATGTTGAGTCTCGAAAACTTTGGAACAGTTTACATGAATGCTTTTTCCCTTTTGACCATTTCCGACGATTCACGAACAATTGTTTGTAAATAAATATATATGTATATATATATATATATATATATATATATATATATATATATATATATATATATATATATATATATATATATATATATATATATATGTAAGGTATATTGAATGTATATTTACATGATTTCGAATTTATTTAGTAAACGATAATAGCACTCGTTTGTCAGTCAATCGATATTAAGTAAGTCAAATTCAAACTTATATAATTTTAAAATAAACGGTGATCCGAAAATGAGTTCTATAAATTTTAGGATTACTAAAAATGTATCTAGGATGTAGTTATTAAATTTTAGCACTTTTTATATTTTACCCAGAATTGATAGAGAGTTGATGTAATTTTTATTTAATAATTTAATGATCGAATTTTATACCATAATGACCGAAATAAATAAAGGATTTTAATTTAAAAATTTGAACTTTTTCTGAAAACTTTTATCCGCCCCTAATTAACAATGGAGTACAAAATAATATTTGAATTAAAACCGTCGGTAGAGTGACTCCAAATTTTAAGGCTGCTTAACTGTTAAATACTATTTTTTTCAAATCATTCACATGTGTTAAGTATTTAATATATTATAATTATTATTATATTATTTTATTTATTATTATCACAACGCACACTTGCATAAGAAACAAGTTATCTGTTTTGTTTGTCTTCTCCTTCCTACCATTTGAGATATTACTAAGAATATATTATATACATACATAGATGTGGGAATATATGTAATCACACATCTCTCTTTCTCTTCACACATCTCTCTTCTCTTCGATAAATCACCACCTTGTTTTACAACCACAACCGAGAACCACCACTATCATCATCTCTATTTCTTTTTCTACTTTTGTTCCTCTGTTTTGATCATAACCAAATACCATCACCTGCTTTGAATCTACAAGCTTATCAATTTAAACCCAACCAAAAACTAAACCCTTTATTGCTATTGCACTTCTGTTTTTGATTACCACTTTGCAAACCACTTCACCCTCAAACCACTTATACAACCAAAATCCATATTAACTAATTGTTATTATTTCCATATTTATTATTTCGATTCAAATCATCCCTAAGCTCGATCACTGTATAAATTGTTGTTACTATATATACATGTTTCTGTTGGAGCAATCACTGTTGCTGCAAAGTTCCCGCATCTGTTTCTGGTTATGTTCGAGTACAATTGTGACGACCCCGTCAAAACACTTAACGGATCCGTCAGTTGGTCCCATAGCTTGATCGGACTTAAATGAATTAAATAAACAAAGTCGCATTCTTTTATTTCAAAATGTTCCCCAAAAAGGAAACAAACCAAATTAAGTAGTTTGAAAACCAACCAACCATAATATGAAACCAAAAGTTGACACAAAACATTGCCAACAATCCCACAATTTAAATTATCCAAAATAGAATGCAAACTTAAGTTTCATAAATTGTTTCATAAAATCTGCCCAAATGCATGCAGACTCTTCTAAGGACAGCGGAAGCATCAAATAACTCAAGTACCTGTGAAAACATGCAAGTAAACTGTCAACACAAAGGTTGAGTGAATTATAGGTTTAAATAAATAAGTAAACTTTAGACCACAAGATTTAAAAATGTTAGAAAACATTAAACATTATTCCATTATCAATGAGCCACCTGGTAACCACTTAACCCTTTATTTACCCTTGCCAAACACAATAAAAATATACACTTGGACAGTGTATCTACAACAAATTACGAAGTACTAAACATTCCGATTATAAATTGCTAGCGCGACTAGCTCGAAATGGGGTTGTCAAACCCGATAGATCTATCCGTAGGATTCGCGTTCACCGGTAGAAACCAATGATTACAGTTACCAGACTAGGAAATATTTTTGTCCAACTCACAATGAATAATAAAATTTAACTGTTACTTGTGTCTAAACGTAAATAAAAATCTGCATGTAATCACATCCCAAAAATATACTTTGAAAAGTATGTAAAAACGGGACTATAACTCACCTTAAATAGCAACTGAAGAAATCTCACAAACAAGCGAACAGCACGTAAAGTAAAGTGATCAAGAAAGATCACAACGCCGACCTATAAATAAAGCAGGTCGAAATAAATAACTAACTTAGGCCAAGTCTTAGTATGATAGCTATTGTACATGTTGCAAGTAGGCATAGAACATTACTCAGCAAGCATCGATTTGATTGGAACAGCATAAGGACACACACTTTCTATTTTTAGAAAGTTTCTATTTTTAGCAGGTTTCCATTTTTGGAAAGTTTTCTATTTTTGGAAAGTTTCTATTTTTGGAAAGTTTCTATTTTTGGAAAGTTTCTATTTTTGGAAAGTTTCCAAATTTAGAAAGTTCTATTTTTAGAAAGTTTTGAAGTTAGGAAAGTTTCCTTATTTAGAAAGTCAACAGAAGTCAACTGAAAGTCAAAGTCAACCGAAAGTCAACTCAAAAGTCAACCTTGGTCAAACCTAGTCAACATTAATTTTAAAAGTGTAAGTTATAATAATAACATAGGTTATAATGTTATTTAAAGTCAAAAGTGTATAATAATGTCTTAACATAAGTTTAATTAAATAAAATGAATTATTAAAGTTAATATAAGTTGAAATGTTATAATTAGTATAACATAAGTATTTAATTAATTAATTAAATATCAATCATAATATAAATATTATTAATTTATAATAAATTTTAAATCATATCATAAGTATTATTAATTAATAATGAATTATTAATCATATCATAAGTTTCTAATTAAAATTATTAAATCATAAGTATTTAATAATTAAGTCATAATTAAATAATAATTAAGTCTTATAATAATTAAATAATTATTTAATATTTATTATAAGTCTTTTAATAATTTCTCAAAAACAAATTTAATACTTATCATAAGTATTTTCCTTTAATAATAAAAGTATTACTAATCATAAGTTTAATTAAAATGTTAATTAAATTATAATTAATAATTAAATGATATAATAAATATTTATATCATATGTTTTAAATAATAATAATTACTTCTTTTATCTTAAGTAATTAATTAATAATGAATTCCATAAATTTTATCATAAGTTTAATCATTAACCATAAGTTTTAAGTTTAAAAGTTCGCCGGGTCGTATCTTGAGCCCCGGGTGTCGGTTTCGGGCAAGCCACATATGTAACTTCACCTACTCAAACCACCCGACACATTTATGAACTCAAGAACACTCCAAGAACAGTCCCTAAGTCGTGCATATCAGCCATGACTTCAATTGGGAAATCATTTTACTCAAAACAGTAATTCGGGCAAAACGGGTGAACCGTGGCTCGGATTTAGGTGACCCGAACATGAATATTCGTCTCACCATCAGTCCTAACCAAATGAGGCACCCTAAAGACACCAAGGATGGTCACAAAGTCGGACCCAACCTTGTTCATGCCAAGAACACCTTTCAATCTTTAACAAAACCAAATTAAGCGTATCTAGGGCTCCGGGAATCGAAACGACATGAATCCGGAGTCTAAAATTAATGTCTTGATGAGAGGAACTCATTTATGTACTTTATTTTAACATTCATATCAGTTATATAGTCAGAATATACGAATCAAACTGCTGTCCAAAATTTACAAACCGAAATCATACGCAAACGAGTAATTCTACGCATTCAAACAACATTACAACAACTTATACATATCATACTAATCATATAACATCAAAATACAGAAAAATAAATAAAAATGAAAAGATCTAGGGTTAGGGTTTATACCCTAATCAAGAATCAAAGTATATGATCGCGTAGAGAACGAAACAAGGAACGCGTTGGTGTTAATTGATTTATGATCCAAGCTACAATTTTAGATGATGATGGTGGTTTATGGTGGTGATGGTGACGGCACAAGGGAGAGGGGGGAGAGAGGAGTTGAGAGAAAATAATAGAATTTAGGTTTTAGGTATAACTTGCTAAAAAAAATATGGGAAACAAATGAGAAGCAAAGGGGAGTATACTCCCCCTTAGCTTCGGCCGATCCAAGGGGAGTGGGGTGGGCCCCACTAGCCCATCTCACTAAATGTTAAATTACTTTTGGCCCGAAAACCCGAACGAAGCCCGAAACGCGAAAACGCACTTACGCGATTAAAAATCCGGAAAGATAACGAACGCGCGACGAAAAATAAATATAAATACACCTATTAATAATATGACCTTAAAATATCATATTTAAAATATTTAGGATTTAAAAATCCAGAAAACTCGACCGTTGGTTTAAAAACCGAAAAGATTCGCCGGATGGAAATCCGCGGAACGTAGAAACGTATAATTTAAAATATGAATACATATATCCACATAACACATAATAATTATTATATATATATTATTACAAAAATAATAATATAGGTCATGGAAATGACGTGGCACACTAACAGTTAACGGTCGTTAAATAATTTAACGGAAAAAGATAACGGAAAAAGTAGGGTCGTGACAGTACCTCCCCGTTATGGAAATTTCGTCCCGAAATTTAAGTAGGCGCAGGGGTTGACTCGGCATCTGAGAACAAATGCGGATACTTCTGCTTCATTTGGTCTTCACGCTCCCAAGTGAACTCGGGACCGCGTCTAGCGTTCCATCGGACCCGAACAATAGGAATTCTGCTCTGTTTAAGAGTCTTAACCTCTCGGTCCATGATCTCAACTGGCTCCTCAATAAAATGCAATTGCTTGTCAACCTGAAGTTCCTCCAAAGGAATAGTCTGATCAAATTCAGCCAAACACTTCTTTAAGTTCGAAATATGGAAAACATCGTGAACAGCACTGAGTTCTTGTGGCAACTTCAAACGATAAGCCACCGGTCCAACTCTTTCAATGATCTCAAATGGTCCCACGAAACGAGGACTTAACTTCCCTCTTTTACCAAAACGAACAACACCCTTCCAAGGCGAAACTTTTAACATTACACGATCACCAACTTGAAATTCAACATCTTTCCTTCCTTTGTCGGCATAACTCTTTTGCCGACTTCTAGCAGTTCTCAACCTTTCTTTAATTTGAACAATCTTTTCAGTAGTCTCGTGAATAATCTCTGGACCTGTAAGTTGAGCATCCCCAACCTCATTCCAACAAATAGGAGATCTACACTTCCTACCGTACAAAGCTTCAAACGGTGCGGCTTTAATACTTGCGTGGTAGCTGTTGTTATAAGAAAACTCAGCTAACGGCAAATACCTATCCCACCCATTTCCAAAATCAATTACACAAGCTCGCAACATATCTTCTAATGTCTGAATGGTCCTCTCACTTTGACCATCCGTTTGAGGATGATAAGCGGTGCTCATATCCAATCTAGTGCCCAAGGCTTCTTGCAACGATTGCCAAAATCTCGATACAAATCGACTATCTCTGTCGGAAATTATAGAAACGGGAACACCATGCCTCGAAACAATCTCTTTCAAATACAAACGGGTGAGTTTCTCCATGGAATCGGTTTCCCTAATCGGCAAAAAGTGAGCCGACTTAGTGAGTCGATCTACAATCACCCAAATCGCATCGTAGCCACCCGAAACTCTTGGTAACTTAGTGATAAAATCCATAGTGATACCTTCCCACTTCCACTCGGGAATTTCTGGTTGTACCAACAATCCGGACGGTTTTTGATGTTCAGCTTTGACCTTAGAACAGGTCAAACACTTAGCCACATACGTAGCCACATCACCTTTCAAATTTGGCCACCAATACAGCTCCTTAAGATCATGGTACATCTTCCCTGAACCAGGATGAATAGAGTACCTAGACTTGTGAGCCTCATCCAAAACAAGTTGTCGCAGTTCACCAAACTTCGGAACCCAAAGACGTCCTACAAAGTACCTAGTATTTCGGGGTTTCCCACTTTTCAATCGCCTCAATTTTAGCAGGATCAACTTGTATTCCTTGTTTGCTAACAATGTGACCAAGGAACTGAACTTCTCTTAACCAAAAAGCACATTTAGAGAACTTAGCGTACAACTCTTCTTTCTTTAACAAATCAAGCACTAACCTCAAGTGTTCTTCGTGCTCTTCATCATTCCTAGAATAGATAAGGATGTCGTCGATGAAAACAATAACGAACTTGTCCAGATAGGGTCTACACACACGGTTCATGAGGTCCATGAACACAGCAGGTGCATTTGTCAATCCGAACGGCATAACAAGAAATTCAAAGTGACCGTAACGGGTGCGAAAAGCAGTTTTTGAAACATCAGATTCTTTAACACGCAACTGATGATAGCCAGAACGAAGATCAATTTTTGAATAAACAGAAGAACCCTGAAGCTGATCGAACAGATCATCAATTCTCGGAAGAGGATAACGATTTTTAACAGTGAGCTTATTCAGTTCACGATAATCAATGCATAAACGAAAAGAACCATCCTTCTTCTTAACAAACAGAACAGGAGCTCCCCAAGGGGACGAACTAGGACGAATAAAACCTTTGTCTATCAACTCACGGAGTTGACTTGACAATTCTTGAAGTTCAGAAGGCGCAAGACGATAAGGAGCACGTGCTACAGGAGCAGCACCGGGAACAAGATCAATTTGGAATTCTACCGCGCGTTGCGGCGGAAGGCCAGGTAAGTCATCGGGAAACACCTCGGGAAAATCCCTAACAATATGAACGTCATCAACGTTCTTTACTTCCTTACTAGGATCAACAACATGAGCAAGGATAGCATGACAGCCCTTGCGGAGATGTTTACGAACTTTCATACAGCTAATAAGGTTTAACTGTGTGCATTTCTTATCTCCAAAGACCATCAGTGGCTCTCCAATCACATCAGTAATACGAATAGCCTTATCATAACAGACGATCTCGGCACGGTTCGCGGACAACCAATCCATACCAATAACAATATCAAAACTACCAAGTTCAATCGGTATCAAATCTATCTCGAAATCCCTACCACCCAGATTAATGTTACACTTACGATGTACAGTCTTAGCAGTAAGTTCCTTACCATTAGCTACTTCAATAACATAAGTATTGTCTAAGAGAGTTAACGGCGTTTTGATTCTCGGACTTAATTTACTCGACACGAAACTTAAATCAGCCCCTGAATCAAATAGAACATAAACTGATAAATCGTTGACTGAGAACGTACCAGTAACAAGCTTAGGATCTTCCTCCGCATCCTTAGCATTAATGTTGAACGCTCGGCCGTGTGCAGTCTCTGCAGTCTTCTTGTTGGGACAAGCATCTCGGAAATGCCCCGGCTTCCCACACTCATAACAAACCCTTGGATTACCTCCATTATTCGATTTCCCATTTCCGTTACCGTTACCACCTCTATTACCCACATTATTATTATTACCACCAGTCGCGGGAGTAGCAGACCCCGGCAAAAGCACTGTACAATCTTTAGCAATGTGCCCTTGCTTAGAGCACCTCTTACAAGTAACTGTGCAGTAACCATCATGAACTTTATAGCAACGAGGACACACACGCTGATTTCTGTTGTTAGCACCTGAGGTATCCTGTTTCTTCTGCTGATTTTGGTTTTGATTGCGGTTGTTATCCCACTTTCGTTTCCCATTTTCAGCCTTCTTGACAACCTCCTCACTACTTTCAACAGCTGTAGTCTTGCTTCTTCTCAACACCTTGTCATTAAGTTTGTGGGCCATAGACATAGCGGCCTCAATAGTCTGGGGTTCACTGGACTCAACCCCGTGTTCAATCTTCTCGGACAAACCATCAATGTAAGCCTCAATTTTGCGGTCCTCATCCGCATAAACCCTAGGACACAGCAAAGTTAACTCGAAAAACCTTCGTTCATAGGCATCTAACTCGGTGCCATGCATTTTCAAATTCTTGAGCTCAACCTCTAGCTTCTTAAGCTCACCCCGAGGTCTATAGCGGGTGATCAATCTTTCCTTAAAATCATTCCAGGCCAAACCATAAGCTACATCGCTTCCCAAACTACTAACCAGATTGTTCCACCATGTCAAGGCACTATCCTTGAGAGTGCAACTAGCGAAACTAACTTTGTCCTCTTCACGGACCCGACTGACCCTGAAAATAGATTCGATTTTCTCGAACCAACGAGTAAGCCCTATTGGTCCTTCCGTACCACTGAATTCTTGAGGTCGACCAGCCATAAAAGTTTTGTGGGAGCATCCCACGTTGTTGTTCACATTGGCGTTAACATCAGCATTTGCTGCCATAGCAGCAGCAATTCCTTCATTGATCAGGCGTTGCATACGCGCTTCAGTGGACTCTTTTGGAGGCATGATCTTCAAAATAGAATAACACATCCGTTAGTACCAAGAATAATACTAGTGTCATAAAGGAATAGGTCAAAACACGAAAAGACTAACCATTAAGATATTAGTCAACTAACACTATGAGTAATAACATGACAGTTATGATTGTTATAGAAATAACCATCACATGCATACATATTTTATGATAACATCATACAACATACATAGCACCTAACATACATGAACATATATTACGCATAATATAACATGCCAAGAGCCACAACATCAGAAATAAAACATGATAATGATAATAGATGTCATAAAAATAACCATCCATACATAATGAAAAATATCCCATAACAAAATCTTAATAAAATCCTCGGCAAAACGCCGTACATAACCCAAAATGTATGTATAAAAAGGACATTAAGTCTGATGAAATAGATAATCAATATGAATAATCACATCACATTCGCTTAGAGCGGGTGTGATAAGCTGGTCCAGCATGAGTCTCAGCAGGATCCTCATACTTACGCAACTTCCCTTTCACAACATCCAACTCTTCCTTCAACACACGAACAGTGCTCTCGAGAGCCTCGAACTTAGCATTAACTTCTCGATCACGCTTGCGGTTCGCATCCTCAACCCTATGCTTGAAAGTGATAAAGTTACGCATGTCGGCACGGATCTCGTCCATAACTTCATTATGTGGCAAGGTGCGCAAACAATCACTAAGGGCGTTAATACGTGTCACCTCATTATAAGCCCGGTTCATATGAGTAATGGTAGAAAAATAGTAATGAACAGGATCATCGATCTCCGGTTGATTAGCACGACGTCTAGCAGGAGACGGTGGAGCAGGAGCAGCAACAGAGTTATCGCTCGAAGTCGACATCTGCAAACAGCAAAACCGCAAACCATATACCAAAAGATATGAAAGCTAATAATATAACTTATACGAAATGAAATGCATAATAATGCTATAGCAAAATGGTCGGGCTGTAGACTAGACTCTAATGCACCCTAATAACCACGGGTTGACCACATTAAGACCGCCTAGTTCCCTACAACCAGAGCTCTGATACCACATGTGACGACCCCGTCAAAACACTTAACGGATCCGTCAGTTGGTCCCATAGCTTGATCGGACTTAAATGAATTAAATAAACAAAGTCGCATTCTTTTATTTCAAAATGTTCCCCAAAAAGGAAACAAACCAAATTAAGTAGTTTGAAAACCAACCAACCATAATATGAAACCAAAAGTTGACACAAAACATTGCCAACAATCCCACAATTTAAATTATCCAAAATAGAATGCAAACTTAAGTTTCATAAATTGTTTCATAAAATCTGCCCAAATGCATGCAGACTCTTCTAAGGACAGCGGAAGCATCAAATAACTCAAGTACCTGTGAAAACATGCAAGTAAACTGTCAACACAAAGGTTGAGTGAATTATAGGTTTAAATAAATAAGTAAACTTTAGACCACAAGATTTAAAAATGTTAGAAAACATTAAACATTATTCCATTATCAATGAGCCACCTGGTAACCACTTAACCCTTTATTTACCCTTGCCAAACACAATAAAAATATACACTTGGACAGTGTATCTACAACAAATTACGAAGTACTAAACATTCCGATTATAAATTGCTAGCGCGACTAGCTCGAAATGGGGTTGTCAAACCCGATAGATCTATCCGTAGGATTCGCGTTCACCGGTAGAAACCAATGATTACAGTTACCAGACTAGGGAATATTTTTGTCCAACTCATAATGAATAATAAAATTTAACTGTTACTTGTGTCTAAACGTAAATAAAAATCTGCATGTAATCACATCCCAAAAATATACTTTGAAAAGTATGTAAAAACGGGACTATAACTCACCTTAAATAGCAACTGAAGAAATCTCACAAACAAGCGAACAGCACGTAAAGTAAAGTGATCAAGAAAGATCACAACGCCGACCTATAAATAAAGCAGGTCGAAATAAATAACTAACTTAGGCCAAGTCTTAGTATGATAGCTATTGTACATGTTGCAAGTAGGCATAGAACATTACTCAGCAAGCATCGGTTTGATTGGAACAGCATAAGGACACACACTTTCTATTTTTAGAAAGTTTCTATTTTTAGCAGGTTTCCATTTTTGGAAAGTTTTCTATTTTTGGAAAGTTTCTATTTTTGGAAAGTTTCTATTTTTGGAAAGTTTCTATTTTTGGAAAGTTTCCAAATTTAGAAAGTTCTATTTTTAGAAAGTTTTGAAGTTAGGAAAGTTTCCTTATTTAGAAAGTCAACAGAAGTCAACTGAAAGTCAAAGTCAACCGAAAGTCAACTCAAAAGTCAACCTTGGTCAAACCTAGTCAACATTAATTTTAAAAGTGTAAGTTATAATAATAACATAGGTTATAATGTTATTTAAAGTCAAAAGTGTATAATAATGTCTTAACATAAGTTTAATTAAATAAAATGAATTATTAAAGTTAATATAAGTTGAAATGTTATAATTAGTATAACATAAGTATTTAATTAATTAATTAAATATCAATCATAATATAAATATTATTAATTTATAATAAATTTTAAATCATATCATAAGTATTATTAATTAATAATGAATTATTAATCATATCATAAGTTTCTAATTAAAATTATTAAATCATAAGTATTTAATAATTAAGTCATAATTAAATAATAATTAAGTCTTATAATAATTAAATAATTATTTAATATTTATTATAAGTCTTTTAATAATTTCTCAAAAACAAATTTAATACTTATCATAAGTATTTTCCTTTAATAATAAAAGTATTACTAATCATAAGTTTAATTAAAATGTTAATTAAATTATAATTAATAATTAAATGATATAATAAATATTTATATCATATGTTTTAAATAATAATAATTACTTCTTTTATCTTAAGTAATTAATTAATAATGAATTCCATAAATTTTATCATAAGTTTAATCATTAACCATAAGTTTTAAGTTTAAAAGTTCGCCGGGTCGTATCTTGAGCCCCGGGTGTCGGTTTCGGGCAAGCCACATATGTAACTTCACCTACTCAAACCACCCGACACATTTATGAACTCAAGAACACTCCAAGAACAGTCCCTAAGTCGTGCATATCAGCCATGACTTCAATTGGGAAATCATTTTACTCAAAACAGTAATTCGGGCAAAACGGGTGAACCGTGGCTCGGATTTAGGTGACCCGAACATGAATATTCGTCTCACCATCAGTCCTAACCAAATGAGGCACCCTAAAGACACCAAGGATGGTCACAAAGTCGGACCCAACCTTGTTCATGCCAAGAACACCTTTCAATCTTTAACAAAACCAAATTAAGCGTATCTAGGGCTCCGGGAATCGAAACGACATGAATCCGGAGTCTAAAATTAATGTCTTGATGAGAGGAACTCATTTATGTACTTTATTTTAACATTCATATCAGTTATATAGTCAGAATATACGAATCAAACTGCTGTCCAAAATTTACAAACCGAAATCATACGCAAACGAGTAATTCTACGCATTCAAACAACATTACAACAACTTATACATATCATACTAATCATATAACATCAAAATACAGAAAAATAAATAAAAATGAAAAGATCTAGGGTTAGGGTTTATACCCTAATCAAGAATCAAAGTATATGATCGCGTAGAGAACGAAACAAGGAACGCGTTGGTGTTAATTGATTTATGATCCAAGCTACAATTTTAGATGATGATGGTGGTTTATGGTGGTGATGGTGACGGCACAAGGGAGAGGGGGGAGAGAGGAGTTGAGAGAAAATAATAGAATTTAGGTTTTAGGTATAACTTGCTAAAAAAAATATGGGAAACAAATGAGAAGCAAAGGGGAGTATACTCCCCCTTAGCTTCGGCCGATCCAAGGGGAGTGGGGTGGGCCCCACTAGCCCATCTCACTAAATGTTAAATTACTTTTGGCCCGAAAACCCGAACGAAGCCCGAAACGCGAAAACGCACTTACGCGATTAAAAATCCGGAAAGATAACGAACGCGCGACGAAAAATAAATATAAATACACCTATTAATAATATGACCTTAAAATATCATATTTAAAATATTTAGGATTTAAAAATCCAGAAAACTCGACCGTTGGTTTAAAAACCGAAAAGATTCGCCGGATGGAAATCCGCGGAACGTAGAAACGTATAATTTAAAATATGAATACATATATCCACATAACACATAATAATTATTATATATATATTATTACAAAAATAATAATATAGGTCATGGAAATGACGTGGCACACTAACAGTTAATGGTCGTTAAATAATTTAACGGAAAAAGATAACGGAAAAAGTAGGGTCGTGACAACAATCACCATCATAAACCACTTACATGATAACCATCACCACCATTTAGCCATCGACCACCTTCACCCTACAAACCCCATGGAAACACCTTGAACAACCATCACCTTCTATAAATTTTTCTGTTTCTTGTCGAAAAGCCAAGCACCACCCATTAACCCATCGACTGAAACTACTAAGTGTGTGTTCTATCTCAGCCGCCAACCATCACCACCCTAATACCACCACTACTACTATTACAACGGGCGATTGCTATTTTTGTTTCAGTGTATAACCAAACCGATGTAACTCTTTTTCTGTTTCTTCTATTATTTTCTGTTTTGATTACTCCAGCTGTTTACATTCTTCTTCTGTTCGAATGAACTCACCAAAATCTACCACCAAACTGTCATATTAATTGTTGTTTTTACAGCAAAGAATCAAGCATCATAACCGCCACACCCCACCACCCAAGAACACCTCTTTGTTGATATTAATTTATCTTGCACATTTTTTTTCCTTTTACTTATAGCTGACACATTCTCAATAAGATAACCCCACATGTTCAACTTGTGATTTCGATGGCTGGTACCTGTTTTAATCAAACCATACAACTTGAATTGGGCCATAGACAAGCCCACCCATTTGATGTTAGATCGAGTAATGAATTTAGGCTGATGGATATGTATATAGTATTAGGCCGTGTATTGTTATATTTGTTGGACCAAAATCTAGTTTATGTTGAGCCATAATCCTTTTTTCACTAGTGGGCCATAATCCTTTTTATGTTGGGCTGTGATCCAGCTAATTCCTTTCTTTCTTTTCTGTTAAACTAAAACGATGGCAAGGGAATGATACGTAATACTTGATGATGAAGATGTGGTGATGTTGATAATGATATCACTATTTATGATGATGATTATTAGGATGATAATTGTAGAAGAAGAGAAAAAAATACAAACAGATATAGGTTATAAAGCTTAATTCGGTAATCAAACCAGAAAAGTATCGATAGAGCAATGGGTAGTAGTGTGTCTGTTGATCAGGAGATCGTGGGTTCGAAACCAGTAGATTGCAAATATTTTTTATTTACAATAAAAGCTGGGCTGTTGTGATTGTTGGAGCCTGTTGGGCCGTGTTTCTATAGGGCTGACAGATTCTAGCTTATAGATCCATTAAACATGAAACTCTTTGTTGGGCCGAGATCTAATTGTTGTTGGGCTACTTAAAATGGGTGAAATATATTGTGGTTACGAATTAATTCACGAAAATAATAGGCGGTGCAATGGTTTGGTGTTGGTGTTTAACCGAGAGGTCTTGGGTTCGAGCCCGGGCAGAGGCGTTTAATTTATTTAAAAGCTTGTTTCATTAAGGTAGCATTTTAATTATTTTCGTTATCATTATTATTATTATTATGATTATTATTATTATTATTATTATTATTATTATTATTATTATTATTATTATTATTATTATTATTATTATTATTATTATTATTATTATTATTATTATTATTATTATTATTTTAATTATTAGTATTATTATTAGAAAAAGTATTATTATTATTAATGTCATTAACATTATTATTATCACAATTATTATTATTATTATTAACATATGACTTTTTACTTATTTTTAGTAGTATTATCCTTATTATTAATATTAAAAGTATTTTCATTTTTATTAACATTATTATTATCATTAGAATTATCATGATCTTTATCATAATTTGTATTATTTTTATATAACAAATTATTGATTTACAATATATATAAATAATATATATATATATATATATATATATATATATATATATATATATATATATATATATATTAATATAACTATAGGTATAAATATTAAAATACAAAATAAATATATATAACTTTTAAAATAACAAATATATGACTAAACCAAACAAATAATATACATATATATATATATATATATATATATATATATATATATATATATATATATATATATATATATATATATATATATATATATATATATATATATATATATATATACTGGTTTGATTATTATTACATGTTAATTACATGTTTTAATATATATAAATGATATAGGTTCGTGAATTCGAGGCCAACCCTGCACTTGTTCAGTGTCGTCATATGTATTTTTACTACAAAATACAGTATTGTCAGTTTCATTTGCTCCCTTTTTAAATGCTTTTGCAATATATATTTTTGGGACTGAGAATACATGTGCTTTTATAAATGTTTTACAAAATAGACACAAGTAATCGAAACTACATTATATGGTTGAATGATCGAAGCCGAATATGCCTCCTTTTTGCTTGGTAGCCTAAGAATTAGGGAACATCACTAATTTTGAGAATTAGTGCACGCCTAATTGACGTGAATTCTAAAGATAGATCTATTGGGCCTAACGAACTCCATCCAAAGTATCGGATGCTTTAGTACTTCGAATTCGTTTTTATCATGTTCGAAGGATTTCCCGGAATGATAGGGGATATTCTTATATGCATCTTGTTAATGTCGGTTACCAGGTGTTCAATCCATATGAATGATTATTTTTGTCTCTATGCATGGGACGTATATTTATGTGAAATGGAAATGAAAATCTTGTGGTCTATTAAAATTATGGAAATGACTATTATGATAAACTAATGAACTCACCAACCTTTTGGTTGACATTTTAAAGCATGTTTATTCTCAGGTATGAAAGAAATCTTCCGCTGTGCATTTTCTCATATTAGAGATATTACTTGGAGTCATTCATGACATATTTCAAAAGATGTTGCATTCGAGTCGTCGAGTTCCTCAAGATTATTACTAAGTCAATTATAGTTGGATATATTATGAAATGGTATGCATGCCGTCAACTGTTGATGTAATGAAAGTTTGTCTTTTAAAAACGAATGTCATGTTTGTAAAATGTATCATATAGAGGTCAAGTACCTCGCGATGAAACCAAATGTAATGTATTCGTCCAGATGGATTAGGACGGGTCCTTTCAGTGTGCAGTAGGGAAGAATCATCCGCCAAGGATGTCCTGGATGTGAAGTTTACATGAACTTTGTAACAATTTCTGAACAGTGTCTGTAATAAACCTTACTACTTTTTATGCTAATAACACATGCTACTTTTATGATGATATTTGTCTTTATGCTTATTACAAATATTTTGATGTTTTCTTGCTAAAATAAATCTAATGTGCACTAAACATATGATAGATTTTCCATGTATAATTGCATATACATAACTGAATAAGACATATTGAAAAGTGTTTGATGTAATTATTATGAAGATGCTTTGCATTGTTAACTTCTTCTGAATTAATAACATATCGAATATTGAAATTTTACTTTTACAAGTATCATGCCTTCAAATAATTTGCAGGACATTAAAGTCCACTTATACGCTTTCTGTTATGAAATTAATGAGGAATAATTATGAAGTATATGTGAAGATTGGTTATGAATTTATAACCTTTTTGTCATACGCCTTCTGTCATAAAGTTTATGAGGAAGAGTTGTGAAATATTTTGGCCTTCATATAGTGTAGAAACTTCTTTTGTTCTGTGAAGTAAGTTTTTATAATGTTTGTCATGACAAGTATCTAATTTTTCATTTTGCCTCGGTGCATTCTAGTAAAACTATAACGTTTTCTAGCCGATCCCTTGTGCCTTTTGCTGGCCGGCACAAGAGCTTCCGCCATCGGAGGTATAAAAATACTCTCCTTCTGTGGGCAGGATATAAATACAATGTTTTACATTTGTCACAGGCGGCACTTTGCATAAGAAAAAGATAAAATTTTATTAACTGATAGTGAGCAGTACATAAACAGTTCATGATGAATTTAGGTGGATCAGGCCTAATTAGTACATAATGAAGGTTTAATGTATGCTGTTGTAAAGATAGGCATTGTAGCATAACTACAATAACGTAGAATAAAATGATAAACTTTGCTCTTCATAAAATGCCAAAATTTACTCTTCACACGCCAAGCGTCTAGCGCTGTCCGACCTGAACACTTGATCATGGTATAAAAAACTTATGAACTTCATCATCGCTGAACAATCGATTACGCCTTCTCTGATTTGCTCTGTCCTCTGGCAAATTTGCAAATGCAGATCGTTCTCTAGTTGGTGCCACATACTGTGAATGTATGGTAGCTACTCTGTTAGGAGTTAGGAATCTGATCTCTGCATGAGCAGTTGATGTTATTGCTCCAAATTTTGCCAACACTGCCCTTCCAAAAAGGACATTAATTCGAGAGTTGCCATCTAAAATAGTAAAATCAATTATTTCAGTTCTCAGCAATGGGAATGTTCCCATGACAACCTCCAAACGAATTCGCCCCATGGTGTGACGACCCGGAAATTTCCGAACAAATTTAAACTGTAATCTTTATACGTTTCCGACACGATAAGCAAAGTTTGTTAAAATGAAATTCAAGAATCTTAAACTGTGTTCATACATTCATTTAACCTCGACCAAACTTCGACGATTCGTGAACCATTAGATAAACGGATATGAATATATATGTATATGTGTATATATTATAGCTTGAAAATATTAACAAAGTATTAAACGTATAATACTTTACATAAACGTATTTGTTTCAAAATATATTCAAATAATTATCGATGGAATTAGAAGATGATATCAAATGATTGATTTATCAGATACATTGAATTATGATTACGAGTATCTGTTAAGAGGTCCACTTTGATTTAGAAAACCTTTCCTTTTTAACGATATTCGTAATAAATGGTAAAGTGATCTTCGAGTAAGGATAAAGTGTCAAGTAGCGAGAGCAAGTCAGATTGGTGGAAATTTCTGTTAAATTCCAATACATGCCTTACAATAATTGCCTCCTGACTTTTGATAAGATAAATTAATTAACCTTCATATTAGGTATTTTGAAAGTGAAATTAGGGAATATAGGTAAATTAGAAAATAGATATTGACAGGTTAAATAGATCGACATTTTACATTAAGATGATTCCTTACGTTTGATTTTTCCTTTAGACTTAATCCTACGAGTCATGATTAAACTGGAGGTTAAAACCTTGAAACCTGATATGATTCATATATGATTTTACGTTCATAAACGAAAACGTCATTTCGATATTATAGACTTTTTAAGAACGTCTTATGACATAACAACTTCTACTATTATAACCTTTGTGATAAAATGATTTGGAATATAAACTAATTGGAATATTTAAATGCCTTTGTAAACATTTTTTTTATAAATAAAGTATATCAATTTTAAACTTTAAAAATATAAATGTTACGAAATAATATTTCTTATTACTTAAACGATTTCAAGATATATAAATTTGAATATTATAGTTTTGAAAAACTATATATTATATATTGTCCCAAATTTATATTTCGAAATGAAAATATAAAAAATATATATATTTTAACTTAGTCATAAAACGTCCTGATTTAAAATAATATATTTTGATAAACAACGAGTCACTGATTTATAGAAGCAAATGACCACAACGCTCAATTTTATAATTACATTTTAATAAGGTAATTTATTGATGAGTAAGTCAAATTATTAATAAGGGTACACGTCGCGTAACGTAAAAGGCTAGTTTTCTAAACGTACGAAAGTGCGTTCGAAAAACCGAAAGTGGTACATAAGTCGAGTGACAACATACGACTCATTAGAACAAAAATTTCAAATTAACAATGAACGAGAATATAATATAATATTTAATTAATTCTAAAGATTAAATATATTATTTATTAAATAATATATATATTAATCATTAGAGAGTGTCGGCAACACATGCAAAATTAGAATGAGTGCGGGAATGGGGTCCACCACAATGGATCTATAAAACTCGAACGGCCAAGACATTTCACAAAATTCAAATCTCTCATCTCTATATATATTATGTATGATTCATTTTATTTATTTATTTATTTATTTATTATTATTATTATTATTATTATTATTATTATTATTATTATTATTATTATTATTATTATTATTATTATTTTTATTATTATTATTATTATTATTATTATTATTATTATTATTAGAAGTGTTAGTATTATTAGTATTATACATAAAATACTACGACGAAGTTATGAGCGAGTTATTATAAAACGGGTTTTATGAGCGGGATAGAGCTAAGGAAATTATGGGCTATAGCTATGGAGGTTATGGGTATGGTTAGGGGGTATGCTCATAAGGTTAATCTAGTGTTTATTATCTCCGTCGCGTCTACGTACTTTTCCTGCAATATTGAATCTCAATATTGTTACGTGAGCACTCATAATTTAACTTTTATATATTAATAGTGTATTCCTGGCTAGTACTCGAGTATATAGGGGTATGCATGCTTGTATTTTTGATATTGCCATTAGATAGGTTATGGTTAATTCTGAATTAGTTACATATGCGGTTGAGATAAGGTATAAGATATGCATGTCGTTGGAAAGCTAGCGAAAAATTAAGAACTTTTCATTTAGATATCGAATAGTTTCAATGAATGGATTAGATAACGTCAATTGAATTTTTGTATTATTATTAAAAATAATTATTATTATCGTCGTTATTATCGTAGTTATAGTTTTTATCTAATTATTATTATTATTATTATAATTATTATTATTATTATTATTATTATTATTATTATTATTATTATTATTATTATTATTATCATCATTAAAATAGTTATCAGTATTATCGTTAAATATTATCATAGTATTTGTTATTATTAGTATTATTGTAATTAAAACTAATATTAGAAACATCTAATTATTTTGATTACTATTATTATCATTATTATGAATGCGATATAAAAGAGTACTAGAAGCTATTAAACGAATCAATTAGTAAAATAATGAGTATAAGTATCATGATAAAATAAAATATTGTAAGTATTGATTTAGATAAAAATATCATTTTTTAGTAAATATAAATATTGATATTTTTCTTAGTAGTATAATGATAATTATTATTACAAAATAATACAACTTTTATTTATTATTATTATCAATATTATTTTATCAAATAAATATGTGTTACAAAGATATTTTTACCACACGTAATAAAATTACATTAATATTACATACCACTATATTTTTATTAAGTGAAATTTATAAATTTAATTATTTAAGATATATAAAAGTATATTTTTATCATATAAAATTTTTAAATAAAATAAATGACTTTTATTATTTACTCTAATAAAATTTGATAAATATATTTAAATATATAGAACGACTATGTAAGTATATAATAAACATGTATAGATTTTGTAAATCATTTTTGGTCAAATTGACTTTTGTTGACTTTTGCAAATTGAACTCGAGCATTAGGATTGTGATACACTACGACTTGACCTAAATTATTAAACAGTTATTGACTAACATATAAATATATATATATACTTCATATAGGTTCGTGAATCAGAGGCCAACCTTGCATTGTTCAATGTCGTCATATGTATTTTTGCTACAAAATACAGTACTGTGAGTTTCATTTGCTTCCTTTTTAAATGCTTTTCCAATATATATTTTTGGCACTGAGAATACATGCGCTGCTTTTATAAATGCTTTACGAAATAGACACAAGTGATCGAAACTACATTCTATGGTTGGATTATCGAACCGAATATGCCCCTTTTTAGCTTGGTACCCTAAGAATTGGTGTTTATTATAATTGTCACCAATTGACGCAAATCCTAAAGATAGATCTATTTGGCCCAACAAGCCTCATTCAAGTTTCGGATGCTTTAGTACTTCGATTTATCATGTCCGATGAGAGTCTCGGAATGATGGGGATATTCGATATGCATCCTGTTAAGGTCGGTTACCAGGTGTTCACCATATGAATGAATTTTAATTCGCGAGTTACGTGCGTCAATATATGAAATCTTGTGGTCTATTAAAATAATGAAAATGAATGATTATGATAAACTAATGAACTCACCAACCTTTTGGTTGACACTTGAAAGCATGTTTATTCTCAGGTATTAAAGAAATCTTTCGCTGTGCATTTGCTCATTTTAAAGATATTACTTGGGAGTCATTCATGGCATATTTCAAAAGACGTTGCATTCGAGTCGTTGAGTTCATTAAGATTGATAATAAGTCATTCATAGTTTGGATATATTATGAGATAGCATGCCTGTCAACTTTTGTTGTAATGAAAGTTTGTCTTTTAAAAACGAATGCAATGTTTGTAAAATGTATCATATAGAGGTCAAATACCTCGCAATGTTACCAAATATAATGTATTCGTCCTTATGGATTAGGACGGGTTGCTTCATGTGGTATCGGAGCGGTGGTCTTAGCGAACCAGGTTTGCATTAGTGTGTCTAACTGATAGTCATTAGGATGCATTAGTGAGTCTGGACTTCGACCGTGTCTGCATGTCAAAAGTTTTGCTTATCATTTTTGTCTGAAATTACCTGCTTATCATTCTTAGTCTAGACACATCTTATTGCATTGATTGCATGAATAGTGTATAGAAAAAAATCATATCTTAGCGTATATGCTAATTCATATTTTAGCTTATCTGTTACTGAAAACTTTGTCTGACATATTCCGTAAATTCCTCCGTAATCTACGAAATATTTTGCTCTCTATATATATAGATATTCTATGTAATTAGAATACCATCCGATAGCCAGAATTCACTTCATATCGAAAAATCCTTATTCAACCATACGAAATGGAACTCTCCACTAGTTCAAGTCCCTCGAATTCCGATATAGAGTCTCACTCGAGCTCCGAAAGCAGTGTGACCGGAATGGATCAACCAATCAGCCATCATCTATTCTGGATAAATTGAGGATGGGTTCGTAGCCTTCTCAATCATTGGAGACAAGAAGAAGGTGATCCCTTCCATCCACCACATTGTCCTCTTTGCAAAGAACCTGAAGCACTTACTGGCGAACCTGTCCGAAACACCATTTTCTCTCTCATTTCCAGAGTATCTCGTCATGATTATATAATACATCAAATTCTAGATTTTATTTATCCTCTCGTCCGAACCTACAATCACCCTGGTGTAATAGAAGAAGTCAACGAGCTTCCCGCTCAGGTAGTGGCTTTGGAGAATATGGTGCAAAGGTTACAAACACCTGCAGCATAACCAGTACCACCATCAGCAACGCCAATAGCAACATCCGCATCCCATACCTTAACATCAAAATCGGTACCCTGATCATCAATGTCACACACACCATAGATACCAAGGAGTACCAACAACAATAACCGATGAAGTATTGATTCATAACTTCATTAGAGAAATGTTCTGCAGCGATTATGTAATCTCTAAAGTCTTAGAGATTATCTATTTTAACCCTAACCAAAAATCAGATGAGTGAACCAAAATGATAGAAGGAAGAGTAGAAACACTGACAAGAATTATGCGTGATTTACAAGCTAGACTTGTTTTACCAACAGCATCATCAGTACCTTCAACATCATCAACACTAGCAGTACCTGTAACATCACAAACTCCGCCAGTTCAAGAATCACCGTGGACATCATTACGAATCAATAACGCGTATATTGTATCAACGAGTTATGAAGTATTAACTCATTTCCTCTGAAAAAATTATATATAT
This sequence comes from Rutidosis leptorrhynchoides, assembly GCF_046630445.1. Classification (NCBI taxonomy): domain Eukaryota; kingdom Viridiplantae; phylum Streptophyta; class Magnoliopsida; order Asterales; family Asteraceae; genus Rutidosis; species Rutidosis leptorrhynchoides. The sequence continues at coordinate 287,952,402 of NC_092338.1, forward strand.
ATTTTATATATATATAAATTTTGAAATCAAAATAAACCTTTCCGTACTAAGCAATTATGTGTGAATCTTAACTACTCGGTTAATTCATATTATTAATATGCTATGATGTACATCCTTCATTAGTAACTTAACCACCGTTAACTACAATCTCTGTCTCAATTCAATAAATTCTAATCCATAATAAATCAAGTGTGTTATTCAAATATATGTTTGATGTTACACTTTCATCATCGATGTACTCGAAACTTTTCAAATAACATCATTTGTACCTTGCGAAATTCACAAGAATTTCACGAAAACCAACATCATGCATCAACAAATAACAAAGTATTGATTCATAATTTCAATATCATTGAAGAAATACTTATGAAATTTCTAAAGTTTTATGGACTATTCAATTCTAATTTCAACCGTAAATCAAATGAGTTTAATTTAATATTAACTATTTAAATCTATGTTACATCTGAAGAAAATATATATATATATATTTTCATAAAGACTGTAAGAAAATTTTTTGGTACAAAATATTAATTGTGAAATTTTTTTTAACGGTTAGGTAATACCCGAGAGATATATAAATTCACGATTAATATGTTACAATTCTTTGAATCTGATTCAGTCATCATCCACTATATTCACTATTTTCATAACAATTTACATTCTTTCATAGAAATCAAAACAACCATACTAATTCAATTTCAATTACATATTTTGATTTTGAAATCACAAAATTCAATTCGAGATATAACCGAAATCATCACTCTTAGATCCTTACATCTATCAAAGCTATACTTTGACTTCAAAACTGTGTTAGAACATCATATGTATATTAACAATTACAGCCTGTGTTTAAACCCTCCGAAATTCTTGAAGACACTTCAAATAATGAACAATCGAGATGATGATCTAACCACATGTTATTCCTAGTTATGTACCTGAAAAACTCTCGAAAACAAAGTCATAGTTTAACACATATCCGTGTCAGACCCTTTGGCATTTATTAGCTAAAATAACTTTTCGATCTCTTTTCAAAGTAGACAGTTTTGTCACAGCTCCAGCAAGTCAACTTCGTTTTTTCAGTGGACTAGTCTTATTATAACCTCGATAGATACGTTGCCCTTTCGCCATTGTTACTGGAGAACCTTTCATATTTCACCATTTTAACAATGAAGTTATCGACAATTTCACTGATCTTTGACTTTCTGAAAATCATTATAATTATCAAAACCCCATCATTTACTTATCTGTATCTTGTAACGAGAATTGTCATACGAATCATTGGGAATTAGCAAAGAGTATTTTGAAATATCGCAGCATGTCGACGCCAACAGTTATACATATAACGTCTATCTCCTGAACTTACATACTGTGAATGTGAAGTTTCTGAAAACACCCTGAACTGCGAACTAGTTCTCGAAATGTTGATGAAGTAGCAAAAACTGTACACGACCTCAACAATAAAAAGTTTGATGATAAAGAATAGTGTGTTGGTAAAGCTCAGAAAAAGAGAAGATTTGGAACTGGAAAACGAATTGAGCAAAGTATGAAGGAGGCTGTGGACAAATCACAAAGACAAAATCTACCTTCAAAGAATCTAAATGATTCAATATCTGCTGAAGTCATTAAAGAATACCTTACTCCTGACTTTAAACCCCTGCGGACAATATTCTTCATCATCCTCTGATATTAGAAATTCTAAGATATCATCGTATCCTTCATTATAAATATCATCCATATTTCTGAAGATATTCCCATAATTATTCTTATCTGAAATCATTTACCTCTTCGCGCTATCTGTGTTACATCATAAAAGAAACTATTTTAGTTTCTAAATTTTGAAACCTTCGAGTTAAAATAAGAATGTTTTGAAGTAGTGTTGGAAACTGAAGCATGAGTTAGTATGATATAATGACACTTGATCAACGTGATTATATTATAGTAATTCATGCTGAGTTTCTAAATGGAACGTGATGATTCACAGATCATAACGTCATCGTGTGCTATGTTACATTACTCTTGTATTCTCTTTAACCTCTAAAAATATCAAGAAAATATTTCTTGATGATTCGGCCTTTTCCGAGGTATTCTAGTAATTTGACAAGTCAAGATCGTGCCATTACAATTTCCTTCTTAGAATATTAACTACGTTCATTCTGAAATTTATATCTGCGAATTCTGGACCATTACAAGCGGTGCTTAATCACAAGAAGAAGAAACGAAAGAATGAAAACTCTAAAAATAGAAATTTGAGTATAAATCGCAGTAAATAGAAGAGAGTATTAACTGTGGATGACAATGATTATAGAAGACAGAAGCAGGGACTTTAAAATATAAGGGAAGATATAAAACCCAACAACCTGGAAATTACAACCTGTATATATCGATGCATATGGCAATATAAAGACACGGGAGAACTAAAAACACTATAAACCCAAGGCTATAGTAAAAGTAAATAGATTCTTCTGACGGTAGATGAAAAAGAAGAACGACAGGTATGAAAGTGAGGAGTATATCAAGAAACAGAACTGGATGGAGCATATCGACAAATGATTCAAAATATGAATTAAAGGAGAAAGAATTGAAGGTGTGTATTATAAGGAAACGAATGAGGTGGATTTATAGTAAAATATCCGACAGAGCAATCAAAATAGATCATCGCATTTAAAGCGGATCCTAATTCCCTTGATTTCCGAAGAATCAAACCCAATATAGATTACAAATATTTTCTTTAAATCCGGATATCTATTGTGATAACGTCAAAAGATATGACGAATCACTATAATCTTATTTCATTCACTTACGAAAACTTCACTCATACGCTTCGAGTAATCGAATTATTTTATCCATACATCTTAAACATGATGAAACTCTATAAATCGTCATAATAACTTTCTCATTGTTAGCCATGATGACCTCTATCAAATTTCGGGGACAAAATTTCTTTAACGGGTAGGTACTGTGACGACCCGGAAATTTCTGAACAAATTTAAACTTTAATCTTTATACATTTTCGACACGATAAGCAAAGTTTGTTAAAATGAAATTCAAGAATCTTAAACTGTGTTCATACATTCATTTAACCTCGACCAAACTTCGACGATTCGTGAACCATTAGATAAACAGATATGAATATATATGTATATGTGTATATATTATAGCTTGAAAACATTAACAAATTATTAGACGTATAATACTTTACATAAACGTATTTGTTTCAAAATATATTCAAATAATTATCGATGGAATTAGAAGATGATATCAAATGATTGATTTATCAGATACATTGAATTATGATTACGAGTCTCTGTTAAGAGGTCCACTTTGATTTAGAAAACCTTTCCTTTTTAACGATATTCGAAATAAATGGTAAAGTGATCTTCGAGAAAGGACAAAGTGTCAAGTAGCGAGAGCAAGTCAGATTGGTGAAAATTTCTGTTAAATTCCAATACATGCCTTACAATAATTGCCTCGTGACTTTTGATAAGATAAATTAATTAACCTTCATATTAGGTATTGTGAAAGCGAAATTAGGGAATATAGGTAAATTAGAAAATAGATATTGACAGGTTAAATAGATCGACATTTTACATTAAGATGATTCCTTACGTTTGATTTTTCCTTTAAACTTAATCCTACGAGTCATGATTAAACTAGAAGTTAAAACCTTGAAACCTGATATGATTCATATATGATTTTACGTTCATAAACAAAAACATTATTTCGATATTATAGACTTTTTAAGAACGTCTTATGACATAACAACTTCTACTATTATAACCTTTGTGATAAAATGATTTGGAATATAAAGTAATTGGAATATTAAAATGTCTTTGTAAACATTTTTTTTATATAAATAAAGTATATCAATTTTAAACTTTAAAAATACAAATGTTACGAAATAATATTTCTTATTACTTAAACAATTTCAAGATATATAAATTTGAATATTATAGTGTTGAAAAACTATATATTATATGTTGTCCCAAATTTATATTTCGAAATGAAAATATAAAAATATATATATTTTAACTTAGGCATAAAACGTCCTGATTTAAAATAATATATTTTGATAAACAACGAGTCACTGATTTATAGAAGCAAATGACCACAACGCTCAATTTTATAAATTACATTTTTATAAGGTAATTTATTGATGAGTAAGTCAAATTATTAATAAGGGTACACGTCACATAACGTAAAAGGCTAGTTTTCTAAACGTACGAAAGTGCGTTCGAAAAACCGAAAGTGGTACATAAGTCGAGTGACAACATACGACTCATTGGAACAAAAATTTCAAATTAACTATGCACGAGAATATAATATAATATTTAATTAATTCTAAAGATTAAATATATTATTTTATTAAATAATATATATATTAATCATAAGAGAGTGTCGGCAACACGTGCGAAATTCGAATGAGTGCGGGAATGGGGTCCACCACAATGGATCTATAAAAGTCGAACGACCAAGACATCACAAAATTCAAATCTCTCATCTCTATATATATTACGTATGATTCATTTTATTTATTTATTTATTATTATTATTATTATTATTATTATTATTATTATTATTATTATTATTATTATTATTATTATTATTATTATTATTATTATTATTATTATTAATCTTATTATTATTATTAGAAGTATTAGTATTATTAGTATTATACATAAAATACTATGACGAAGTTATGAGCGAGTTATTACAAAACTCGTTTTATGAGCGGGATAGAGCTAAGAAAATTATGGGTTATAGCTATGGAGGTTATGGGTATGGTTCGGGGGTATGCTCATGAGGTTAATCTAGTGTTTATCATCTCCGTCGCGTCTACGTACTTTTCCTGCAATATTGAATCTCAATATTGATACGTGAGCACTCATAATTTAACTTTTATATATTAATCGTGTATCCCTGACTAGTGCTCGAGTATATAGGGGTATGCATGCTTGTATTTTTGATATTGCCATTAGATAGGTTATGTTGAATCCTGAATTAGTTACATATGCGGATGAGATAAGGTATAAGATATGCATGTCGTTGGAAAGCTAGCGAAAAATTAAGAACTTTTCATTTAGATATCGAATGGTTTCGATGAACGGATTAGAAGTTATAGTCAATTGAATTTTTGTATTATTATTAAAAATAATTATTATTATCGTCGTTATTATCGTCGTTATAGTTTTTATCTAATTATTATTATTATTATTATTATTATTATTATTATTATTATTATTATTATTATTATTATTATTATTATTAAAATAGTTATCAGTATTATCGTTAAATATTATCATAGTATTTGTTATTATTAGTATTATTGTAATTAAAACTAATATTAGAAACATCTAATTATTTTGATTACTATTATTATCATTACTATGAATGCGATATAAAAGAGTACTAGAAGCTATTAAACGAATCAATTAGGAAAATAATGAGTATAAGTATCATGATGAAATAAAATATTGTAAGTATTGATTTAGATAAAAATATCATTTTTAGTAAATATAAATATTGATATTTTTCTTAGTAGTATAATAATAATTATTATTACAAAATAATACAACTTTTATTTATTATTATTATCAATATTATTCTATCAAATAAATATGTGTTACAAAGATATTTTTACCACACGTAATAAAATTACATTAATATTACATACCACTATATTTTTATTAAGTGAACTTTATAAATTTAATTATTTAAGATATATAAAAGTATATTTTTATCATATATAATTTTTAAATATAAACAAATGACTTTTCTTATTTACTCAAATAAAATTTGATAAATATATTTAAACATATAGAACGACTATGTAAGTATATAATAAACATGTATAGATTTTGTAAATCATTTTGGGTCAAATTGACTTTTGTTGACTTTTGCATATCGAACTCGAGCATTAGGATTGTGATACACTACGACTTGACCTAAATTGTTAGACAGTTATTGACCAACATATAAATATATATATACTTCATATAGGTTCGTGAATCCGAGGCCAACCTTGCATTGTTCAATGTCGTCATGTGTATTTTTGCTACAAAATACAGTATTGTGAGTTTCATTTGCTCCCTTTTTAAATGCTTTTACAATATATATTTTTGGGACTGAGAATACATGCGCTGCTTTTATAAATGCTTTACGAAATAGACACAAGTGATCGAAACTACATTCTATGGTTGGATTATCGAACCGAATATGCCCCTTTTTAGCTTGGTAGCCTAAGAATTGGTGTTTATCATAATTGCCACCAATTGACGTGAATCCTAAAGATAGATCTATTTGGCCCAACAAGCCTCATCCAAGTTTCGGATGCTTTAGTACTTCGATTTATCATGTCCGATGAGAGTCCCGGAATGATGGGGATATTCTATATGCATCCTGTTAAGGTCTGTTACCAAGTGTTCACCATATGAATGAATTTTAATTCGCGAGTTACGCGTGTCAATATATGAAATCTTGTGAAATGTCTCGTTCATATTGATTATAAATGTTCCATATTAATTGATTTCGTTGCGAGGTTTTGACCTCTATATGAGACGTTTTTCAAAGACTGCATTCGTTTTTAAAAACAAATCATAACCTTTATTTTATCGACAAAGTTAAAAGGACATCACCTAGATTATCCAGAAATAATAATCTAAAATATTACACTGAAACACTACCAATACATATTGGTTTACAATATTAATATGTTACAACAAAGTAAATCTCGAATGCAGTTTTAAACAATATTATACAAGCATGCTGACACCAAATCTTGTCCTTATTTTAGCATGCAATAGCGGAAGCTCTTAATAATCACCTGAGAATAAACTTGCTTTAAATGTCAACAAAAATGTTGGTGAGTTATAGGTTTAACCTATATATTCATCAAATCATAATAATAGACCACAAGATATCATATTTCAATATACATCCCATACATAGAGATAAAAATCAATTAATATGGAACGTTTATAATCAATATGAACGGGACATTTCATCTTGTGGTCTATTAAAATGATGAAAATGAATGATTATGATAAACTAATGAACTCACCAACCTTTTGGTTGACACTTGAAAGCATGTTTATTCTCAGGTATTAAAGAAATCTTCCGCTGTGCATTTGCTCATTTTAAAGATATTACTTGGAGTCATTCATGGCATATTTCAAAAGACGTTGCATTCGAGTCATTGAGTTCATCAAGATTGATAATAAGTCATTCATAGTTTGGATATATTATGAGATAGCAAGCATGCCTGTCAACTTTTGTTGTAATGAAAGTTTATCTTTTAAAAACGAATGCAATGTTTGTAAAATTTATCATATAGAGGTCAAATAACACGCAATGTTACCAAATCTAATGTATTTATCCTTATAGATTAGGATGGGTCGCTTCACATGGCGTTTACCGGTGCTCCTGTCAATCCTGAAACCTTCAAACTCATCCGCCTAGCCCTATCATGTACGTGCCTTGGGAAAGTCTTCAAATAATGCCAATAAATGATGTCGACCTCACTGCCGGTATCCGTATAGATACAGCTGATGAACTTATTTGCAATTTCTGCTGAAATGACCACTGGCTGGACGAACAAAGCCCAATTTTGAATTGGTTGAAAAATGATTGGACCATATCTCCAGCTATCAACATTGTTATCTGACTGCTCACCGTCCTGATAACTACTACCATTAAACCACACCATCTTGATTACCACTTTTGGAGTTGGCTTACGCTCTCCATATTAGTTTCTGTTCTCTCTTCCGCCATGCTCTTCTCTTCTTCTGTTCTCATCTCGACGTCCTCTTCGATCATCATTTTTCTGCCATGCGAATTTCTTTCTGGGATCATTTCTTCTGTATTGTTTGCCTGGCAGCAAAAGATTTAACTCTCCTTCCTTGATTTTTGCAATAATTTCCCTCATCAAAGACTTGCAATTATCTGTATCATGACCCCATGCCTTGTGAAAGTCACACCATAGCTCACTTCTTGGACCATCTCTTTCTTCCATAGGTGATGGAGGATTAAAAGTAGTCCGGATTGGTTCAGTGAAAAGAATCTCCTTGGGAGTTTTAATTAGTGCCATTATCAACGAATGTCTCTCTATAGGCCTCCTGTTGTGGTGAAAATCATTAGGATGATTGTTACCTCTCCATCTACCATTGGAATTGTTATTTCTCCTCTGGTTTCTATCAAAGTACCGTCCTCTGTTATGCGGTTTGGTACTGCTGCTGCTACCATCAAATTTTCTTGGTCCTCGCTCGCCGGCTCGGACATGCTTTTGTGCAACTTCCAATGCCTGGTACAGAGTTTTTGGCAGGTCATACCGTAACGTATGAACAAGTGCACTAAACCTTCACTGATCCAAACAGAAAATGAAACCAGATACTAGTTGTGATTCTGGACAATCAGGTATTTTTTGTGCTTCCTGTGTGTATCGCTTCATGAAATTACTCAAGGATTCATTATGATGCATCGTTATCTCATGTGCATCAAGATGTGTTAAAGTGCAACTACGAAGATTTTGATACTGCATAACAAACTTTGCACGAAGGTCCAAATAACTTGTAATACTCCTTGACGGTAAGCTAGCAAACCATTTCCTTGCCATTTTCTGCAACACCATGAGAAACATATGACAAGCTACCTCATCATCCCAATGCTGCAACCTCATTGCGCCCTCAAACATTGTAAGAAAATCTTCAGGATCTGAAGTGCCATCATAAACTCCAATTTCCGGTATGCCAAGGATTCTGGGTAATGGATAGTTAGCAATTCGATCAATGAAGCACTGAGTAGATTCTGCCATAGCTGGTGGCTTTGTAGCTTTCTCTCCAGTAATTAGTGCGAAAAAATTATCCACAGCTACAGCATGGACGGTGGGCTGCGCTAAGCGTTGCTTATACTTTGCTGGAGCTGTCTGCTTAAGGTTGTCGTTTAAAAGCAATACCGCCTGTTTTTCGGACATGAACTCGTCTTTCTCATTAATCTCATCGTCATAATCATTATTAATATAACTCAAATCATTATCATCTTCAGATTCATCAATAAGACTGCCCAACTTGTCAAGTAGTCTGGATAACTTGTACTTTGATATAGACTGCTTCTTCATGATTTGCTTTTCTTTACCATCCGCCATCCGTTGAAATGGTATAGATAATGGACATCGCTATGGTTGCATCAATGGTCGCCTCTCTGGATTGGTAACATGATTTTAAAGCCTTTCTGTACTTTTGGTTGTTGTTTCTTCAATTATTGGTCTTTTCTCTAAATTAGTTGCCAAACGTTTAAGCCTTTCTGCAGTTTCAGCAACTGTTTCTTCAATTGTGCCTTCTGGTGGCTGAACAGGTATATCTTCTTCAGTTATCACGCCTTCAATTAATGGATTTTTGACTGCTTCGAGTACGTTTGTGAATGGAGCTTCAGTTATTTTTGTTCCTTTTTCGTTCCGCGTGTTCTTAGCATTAGTGGATGGCGCCATTGTTAACACATATTTCCTTATGAGGTAAGGCTTAGTGTGTTAGCATAATACTAGAAGCATCTAGCTAAGAGTGGGGGAGTGTTGCCGATTGATGTTTACCCACGGGAAATAATCCCTGGAAACCCGGTTCACAAGTATAGAAACTTGTGGGGTGGCTTAATCAATCTTTTGTCTGCTGAGCGCTGAGCTACTAGCCGGATGACTTCTAGTGAGAGAAAGTACTATGTGAGAGAGAAAGGTGAAGTCTATGCTCACAAGTTATCAGAATGTCTGAATGTGTAAAATGACGACCCAAGGGATCTATTTATAGTGATAGATCCACCGGATTGTTCGGGGACACGTGTCAGATGATGATACGTTCTGTTATTCGTGATCCGAAATATGCGCTGGATGTGACATTTTCCGGTCAGGGCTTAAGCGCTAGGCGGCCTTCAGGGCTTATGCATAGCGGAGAACGCTTGACGGAAAGTTTCACAAAACCATTGTTCTCAGTGTTTTTGATGCTAATTTCATGCGAATATTATGCCTTTATGCATGTATACGATAGGATACACCATTACAGATCATGGCTGTTGCCATGTTGATAGGAAAAGTACATTTGGGTCAATTCAGATGTTGGAAAATAGGTTAGTTAGTTGGTCATCCAAGAAACAAAACTGCGTTTCATTGTCAACGGCTGAATTTGAGTACATTGCTGCAGCTCATTGTTGTTCACAAGTTTTGTGGATGCAAACTCAATGACTAGACTATGGCTTTAAGATCACTAAGACCCCGATATACTGTGATTCACATAGTGCAATTGCAATTACTAGCAATCCAGTCCATCATTCGAAGACTAAACACATAGACATTCGTTATCATTTCATTAAGGACCATGTAGAAAAAGGAGATGTAAAATTATACTTCGCGCCTACCAAAGTGCAATTAGCTGATATGTTCACTAAACCTTTAGATGAAGTTAGGCTAAAGTTCTTAATTCAAGAAATTGGCCTGATGGAGTATAGTGCTTCAATTCCTTAGTTTATGGGACCTTATACCTAGGATCTTGTGTTTAGGGGGAGTAAATACTTTCTAGGGGGAGCAAGTGATATCTTTTGCTTCAGATATTATCATTTAAGGGGGAGCTTTTATTTACCTGTTAACTTCCCGGGCTTATAGTTCAATAGTTACGATAGGGTGAGGTAACTAATTGCTATCATATTTTAAGGGGGGGTTATTCAATTTTCATGTGAAAAAGTCAAAATAGTTACTTGTCTGTATATCACATTTTGAGGGGGAGAAAGGGAGAAAATGAAAAAGAAAATTGATTTTCAAAAGTGAATACATAAAATCTTATGTTTTTAATATGCTAAATTCACTTTGGCTTGTATACATCTCAGTATGCAACCCGTTTTAACAATTGGTATCACTGAAGATTTGTACTCTATACATAATTCAAAATTTTCTAAGTATAAATCTTTATTTTAGAAAATCTATAAAAATTTGAAAAGTTAAAATCCAAAAAGATTTGAATTTTTTTTTTCATGAATAAATGCTATTTTTAGCATTATACCGAATCTGACAATACAAAGTCCAGATTCGGTAAGTCTCAAAATGCTTAAAATTCACTCAATATTGAATTTTAAAGAAAATATTATAAACTTGTGAATTTACTGATATAGCGATACCAAAGTTTGAAGTACAATTGATTAAATTTTGAAATTTGACTGTATTCGGTAATTAAAGCCCATTCGGTAAGGCCCAAATTTGACCTACTTTCGGTATCTATAAATAGAAGAGTCAAAGTCAAAGACTCTTACAGTTTCTTAATTGTATACCGAATCTGATTATTATACCAAGTATGTGCTAAACTACCGAATCCGTCTTCTTATTACTTCAAATCTTTGATAATTTCTTGTTTTAATCAAGTTAATCATATACATGTCATAGATCCGAGTTGAATAAATGCATATAAACCAGAAAAGATCTCATCTTACATGATTTAGATTGTTAATTTGAAAAAATTTTGAATGAAACCAAATTTGTTATAAACTTTAAAATGAACATTAAATCTGCTTCATGTGATTAAATGCAATGAAATAAAGTTAATTCAGTGGTTGAGATGTTGATCTATTAATAAAATGAGTCTGATTGCATGATTAATTGATGGTTTAATAGATTCAGTATATACCAAGTGTGTTCTTGCTACAGTACCGAGTTTGTTCAAACAATCATCATGTTTATCTGATTCTTTTGGGTTTTAAATTGATTCTGGTTGTGAACTTGAGTAATATTTGATTAGTATTTGATTAGATATGCATGTTTAAGTAATAATATGTGAATTTTGAAGATACCGAATCTGGTTTTTGGTTTGATACCGAATCTGACTTCTGGTACCTTAAAATTTCTTTATTTGAATTTGAAATACTTGCATGCTTACTCTAGTATATTAGAATGAAAGGAAAAGCATAATTGGTTACCGAATATGTCATATTTCATGGTTACCGAATCTGCTCTTGAGTTTGAAAATGACTAAGTGTTAATTGGATTTTTGGTGCTATTGTTTGAATAATCATGATACTTGTTACATGAATGCTTTAATTTGTTATCATGATTGTCAAATACTTATGAATAATTTGAATAAATGATTTTTATAACTTAGAAAATCCATAAAAATCATAAAATATTAAAACTTAAAAAAAATATATAATAAATAAAAAATACAAAGGACTTCAAAGGAAATAGGAATAGAAATATGTGATGTATGATAACATATTTTGGTCTTCTATTCTTATTAAACAGCTAAATAGCGAACAATCACTTTATCAATTCTGAGACCAACATACCTGGCAATTATTGGCTTGCAATTCTGGAAAGGCATACCTTATGGGGTGCACTGAGCAACATTGTTAGTGTGCCAAATGCAGATTTGAGTCTTCTTAATAGAACTATCAAATTTTTTGAGGCTACACAACCATCTGCTGCTAATCCATAGGGAGAACCTACTAGATTTGAGTTTCAACTCAGAGGGGTGAATGGTTTAAGGAGAATAACAAAGGCTAATTTCAGGAGGATATTTAGACTTCCTCTTGTGAACAATGCTCCTGCATTCCCCTCCACTCATTAAATGATGAACTCTATCTTACAACTAGGTTATAGTGGAGACACCAATGTTACACCGACTAAGTTTCAAAAGAAGTATCAACACTTCCGGTGGTATGTGATCTTCTCGATCATCAACAAGTGTCTTCTAATGACACGAAGTGGATCTGATAGTTTGACGGTTCCAATGCTGACGTTCTCTACTCATTCACTAAAGTGGAAAATCCAGATTATGCAGAACTATTGTGGGATCTGGTACAGGCCCAAGTGGATAAGTTAAGGAATGCCTATGTTCCTTGCGAAAGATTTTTCTATTTATTTTATGAAGATGCTATAACTGCTTACAGAAATACAAATATTCATGTTCCAGGTACACAGGGTATGCCGATGGTTCGCTTTGGAGAAGTAAAGATGAATACCCCGGTGATTTCTAATAATCAATTCACTGCACCAATCCCAAATTGGTTGGTGAGGCTAGCTGATCCCTTAGACGCTAGAATGCGTACTTACTTTGAGGCGGTAGGAATACCTCTTCTGAACCCGGTACAACAAGTACAACTTTAAACCAGCCGTGGTTCCAGCAGCAGAGGTGGTATAGGAACAGCTAATCCTTCACTTAGGATAAACCTGAAACGCCCTAGGGTTGCTCAACAAGCTCAACCCGTGAGGATCAGTGAGTCTAGTCCACTTAGGATTGAACCTACCTTATCCACTAAACCTGAGGGGAGTGACAATGATTCTGCAGCAAATGAGTCATCTCCCGAACAAACGAAGAAGAAGACACGTTATGTTCCTGATGAGATGACTCAGACTTCGCCTACTCAATGAGTAAGTAGATCTAGGACTTCGACTCCTATTGTTCGCCAAATAGTTACTCCAACTATTGGTGATACATATCAAGACTTAGAGCTTATTAGGTCACCTTCACCCATTTCCGTATCACATCCAAGAATAACAATAAGCCCTACACTAAATGAAGCGCAAACTTCGGTAGGTAAGAGATTTAAACGCACGGATGGTAAAAAGACCAATCAGCCCATCCAACATAATCAGGACTTAAGAATAAATCCTACCAAGAAAGATGCTTCGGCATCTCAAAAGGAAGTAAAGTCTTTCTCTGTAGTAAATTCTGTGTTGACACAATCAATTGAGGAAACTCAATCATTGAAGTCCGGAACGGCCAAAGGGGAGCCCAAAAACCTTGAAAAGGCACCCTACGTACCGGCCAGAAATCCTCTTGATATACTTCATCCAAGTGATGTCGTATTGCCTCAACGTACAACAGGTCCTGGAGGTCCGGCTTATCTTGATGAGGGAGATCTATCGCGTCCCATGGAAACGAATCAACATGACATTCCTTCGGAAGATTTTTTAGACTTCCAGCAGATTGTTCCTTTGGTTTAATAAATTGATCCATTTGTTCAAACCACTTCTCATTCAGATCTAGAATATCAAAATCTGAATGTTGAGTCTTTAACTAAAAGAGATGTGCCACCTCATGATACATTGATGACTTCAGGAGTCGGGGATGAAATCTCTGCGAGAGCTAAACCGAAGGGTAGTTCTATTACTCTGTCAGAGTCCCATTAGACTAAAGTCACGGAGGCAGATGATTTGAAAGAATCTTCGCCGGTGACAACTCCGGTTGTTTCCCAACCTCCATCAGAAGGGGATATCACGAATCTGACTAGTAGTATGTACAACCCTACATATAGGAATAATACCGCACATATATCCTTACCCGCCCTCACGGTAAAACAAACACTTCCACCGACAACACTGGCAACATCATCTGCAGCGGCTCCTGGTTACACTGTTGTTTCACCAACTAGGTCACCTTCTCAGACTACCAATAGATATGGATTTAGATATCTCTATTATAATGAAGTGGAGGAACTATATCTTGCTGAATTTTACAAAAGGACTGATCTTGATGAAGTTCGTGACACAATGATGATTTATCTTGAACATGCAAGGGTAGTATTTCCTCTATCACCATGTAAGTCACCTGGACCAATACATATGCTAGACCATGATGATTTCAATCCTGACAATCTTCATGAGGGGGAGAATAGATATGGTTACGGGTCCAGTGCTTATCAACACTCAACGTATGAAGCTACTTCATCTAGTCAACATTGGGGAAATGATGATGTAGTTAATATTTCCAATTCTGAAAGTGATGAAATTAAGGAGATTCAATGTGATAGTTTTCTAGATGAATCAGTCCATCAGAGAGAAGGTGACTCAGGAATGTTAATGCTTATGGATGATGTTGAACATACTGAGGATACCTCAGCTCCAGAGGATAATGGTAACTTTGATAATCTCGAGGACTTTTTGAAGGGGACGAGTGTTGTGAATGAATTTAATGAACATCAATTTGTCAACATTACATTCAAGACTGAGAAATTTAGGATACATTTTGAGAAGGAGATTTTCTCAATTGGCGAAGTAGATACTACGACACCTCCTGATCTTGATTTTCCTTTCCAAATATCAGAAATTGTTCTTGATCATGATGCTAATTATCAACTAAGTGATGATGAAGAGAAGCTGATTCTTCATTCACCATTCATTGAACAACAAGCTTACAAGATCTATGGTGATTCTGATCTCATCCTTTGTAAGACCCTGATACTGTTTCAGTAGAATGGGACGCCGTCCAAATTTTGGGACACCGTCTAGTAAAGAAAGGTGGGACGTCGTCCAAGATTTGGGACGCCGTCCAACATAACTGACGGGCCAGCTGTTAGTTTATTTTAAAAAGGGGCAAATTGGTAATTTCACTTAGGTGTCGATTTGGAGCTTTCAAAGCTGATCCATTGGCCATTTGTGGATCTCATTCACCCACACAAACACTCTCTTCAAACCCTACTGAGAGAAACTCATTTTTAGTGAGAGAAAGCTTGATTTGGAGAAGAATGAGTCGGATTCTCGCCAAAGCTCGGGTTCTAAAATTGTTCATCTCGTTCACGCTACGTTATGGTAGTATTGGTAAGTTCAAACTCCGAATTTCATTTGTTGGATTTGATGTTCAACTTAGGGTTTGAGCTTGATTAGTGTGAAACCCTTTTAGATGACGAAGTGGGTTTATGGTGACTAGTTATTATGGTCACATGGCGGGTTTTGGGTTGGTTGACATTTTGGCCATGATTAGGCTTTGATAATGGGTATAACCACTAGTGTTAGTGATTATGGAAGTGTTGGAACCCATTTGAGGGTATTTGGTTGATTAATTTTGAAATGGGTCAAAATTAGGGTTTATGTGTCAAATTGGGCGAGACGAGTGTATAACACTTGTGCTCGGGTTTAGTTGGCGTATAAGGACCATTCTCACTTGTGTTAGTAATTATTGGTTGGTTTGGACGCGGTTTGGTGCTTGGAAGTGCAATGGGTCGAAATTTCACTAAGTGTCGATTTGAGTTGGTTTGAAAATCCTCTCTAATTGTGTTGTAGCATTTGTGATATTGGAATAGGTACATTCCATCGGCGAGTTGCAGATTATTCGGTAGCATTCTTCAAGGAAACAAGGTGAGTGTTAATATCCTATGTGCATATGTATGTGTAGGATGGGTGCGGGTCGGGTGAAGTGGTTCTCAGTTATAGACCTCACTTCACATATAGGTGGATTTGATGGACTTGCGTATAGGTCCAATTGTCACGGTTGTGCAATTTGGTTGACCACCTTTGGCGATTTGCACACTTTGTGTGTACGTTAACACATGTGCTTGTGATGTGGATTATACAACCCCAATGGCAAAGGGCTGGTATTGAGTTGTGATTGGAGAAGTGGATCACGTGTGGATGCGAATTCACGATGACGCGTGTAGTTCGGTCATCTTATTAAGGTAGTGATCTCGTGTGGTTGCGGATTCACTAAGGCACGTGTAGTTCGGTCAACCTCGATGTTGTTGTAATATTGAAGATAGTAGTCTCGTATGGATGCGGATTTACTAAGGCTCGTGTAGTTCGGTCAATCTTCTTTTGGTATTGGGTTAAGGGGTTAACCTTGGGCGTTTTACGCTTTGTTGTTATATATATATATATATATATATATATATATATATATATATATATATATATATATATATATATATATATATATATATATATATCGTCGTATTGTTGTGATGTATCTAGCCCTCCGAGTGTAGCTTGTGGGTGTTGTTCATAGCGTTGTTGGAGAACTTACTTGTTGATTATTAGCTTGTTATATAGCGGTTGAATGGTATGCTTAGTTGCCTTATACGTGGATGCTCCGGCATGTGTTAATTGATTATTCATGCGGTGTGTTCATTTTATGAATATATATGTATGTAATATATTCTCACTCACTAAGCATTAGCTTACCCTCTCGTTGTTTACATTTTTATAGATATGCATTGATGTGGTGGCTTGGGTAAGCGTGGGAACTGGAGGACTTGCGTAGTTGCTTAGAAGATGTGCTTTTGGCTTGATTAGGATTGGGTAGCGTATCCCCAATCACCATGCTCGATCTTCGTTTTTGTGTTAAAATTTATATGGTCGAAAACTTGTATTTTGTACGAAAGTCGTAAAACGGCTGATGTGGGCCCGGTGTCGTAAAACTCGGTTTTATCGTGGAAAACTCTTATTTTTAATTATTATAACATATTGTGAAAGTGTTTTCGTGTGAAGGTGTCGGGAAACGGGTTTTCCGCTCGCGTGTAAATGTAAAACTGATCAGAATATTTTAGTTCATTTGGACGCCGTCCAAAAGGCTTGGACGCCGTCCAGATAACTGGACGCTGTCCAGATGCACAGTCTCACAAAAAAAAAATTTGGCGTGTTTTTGGTCGGATTACGGGTTGGGTCGTTACATCCTTGCAGCCTCAATGTGTGTTCTTGGTGCATGGAAATATCATAAGAAACCAGAATACATCAAAGCTTATCTGAAGGTTCGAAACAAATTTAAATTAAAGAATGAAGAGAAACTTCAAGGACAACGAAATTTAGAGATCAAAAGAACAAAAAAAAAAAAGATCTTGATGATCAACAAGGATGGAGTGAAGATGCCTCTTTTCTATGTGACAAGAATGGATGATGAGGACTATCAATTCTCAGAGGCAGATTTCAACAATATCTTCATCTACAATTACTTAACTGATCTGGATGAATCTACAACAATTTATCATGCCACTGCAATGAAGGCGGTATACAGATTTATTCTTGATTCTATGAGATGGATGTCAGTTCATGATTTTCAGATGGGGTTGGAATCTGGACACAAAAATATTGGAATCAAACAACCTAATCAAATAATTGATGAATTGCGATACATGTCCTTACTTGAAGTAAGTGACTGTCCATATGGGTTTGTATTTGTCAACTCTCACTGCACAAAGGTCTTCATCAGAGTTTCAGATTTCAGAAGATACTCGGACAGAACATTGATGTATGCTTACAAATATTTAAGATGGAGATTGATCAACAAATGCTATACAACAGAAGATAATGAGATTGTCAAATACATTCTCACAAGATTGAAGAGTCTTCTCAAAACAAAGGTGAATATAAGAAGATATGAGAGACTTAGAGGATTCAAATCAAAAGTTCATTTCAGAGGAACAAAGTTCCTTTAGATAATTCTCAATAGTATTACATTGTAATTTTCATATTTAACACTAAGGGGGAGATTGTTAGGACCCCGAAATGTATATAGTGTTAATGTGAAACAAGCCTAAATGATGGTTCCTTAGAAGAGATCTATATAAGGAACCTTAGTAGTCCTAATTAGATAGCCATTGCATAGTAAACTAGTTTAAAAAGCTGTGGAATGTAAATTTACCGATTCTCTCTAATAACGAGCCTGTTCTTACCTTACCGAGTCTCATTCAATCTTATCACATCTTCGATTCTCACTATGATCTGACCTATCATCAAACCAAATGGTATCACTGTAAATTTATAATGCTCATAGCGTGTTGTAAACACCAATTTGGGTATATCAACAACTTTCACTCTCAACTGATGATAACCTGATCTCAGGTCAATCTTTGAGTAGCAGCTGGATCCTTGTAACTGATCAAACAAATCATCGATCCTCAGAAGTGGATATCTATTCTTTATAGTCAACCTGTTTAACTCTCTGTAGTCGATAAAAAGTCTCATAGATCCATCCTTCTTTTTCACGAACAGGACCGGAGCTCCCCAAGGTGAAGAACTTGGTTGGATAAAACCTTTGTCCAACTGTTCCTGCAATTGACTGGACAATTGCTATAGTTATGGAGGTGCGAGTGTGTAAGGTGCATGTGCAACTGGTGCAGCTCCTGGCACTAAATCAATATAATAATTCAACTTCATGGTGAGGTGGAAGACCACGTAACTCTTTCGATAATACCTCAAGAAAATCTCTAACAATCGGGACATCTTCGGGTCTCTTAACTTTTGATTCAACTTTGCTCACATGTGCCAGAATTGTGAGACAACCTTTTCTCCTCTATTTCTGGACCTTTAAGCAATTAATGAAATGCAACGGTGTATTGCACTTCTCTCCATACACCATCATAAATTTATCGTCAACAAGAGGAATTTGAATAGCCTTCTTGTCACAAACAACCTTTGCTTTGTTGTCAGATAACCAGTCCATTCCACCCACAAGGTCAAAACTTCCCAGTTTAATAGGAATCACATCTATAGCAAAAGGCTTACCCACTAAGACTAAATTTCAACCGCGATAAGCCTTATTAGCTCTCATCAACTTACCATTCCTTAGTTCTATAGAGTACACATTGTCTAAGGAAGATATAGGGTTCTTAATGTTGTGACATAAATTCTTAGATATAAAGCTTCTATCAGCAAAAGTGTCAAATAGTACTTAAACATTATGATGAATAAGAACATACCCGCGAATAATTTAGGGTCATCAAGAGCTTCATTGGAGTTGATGTTGAAAGCCCTGCCCCTTGCAGGTTCAACATTGTTGTTGTTCTTGGGGAAATCCTTCTTAAAATGACCTGGCTGCCCGCAACTGAAATAGTTCTTCGTAGTACCCTTGCAATCCTTGCTAGGTAGCCAAATTCTTGCATTTGTCACAAATAACTACAGTACATGTACCTGAGTGATATCGGTTACACCTTTGACATTGCGGCAGTTTACCTTTATACCCTGAGTTAATAGTTGTAGTTACCCCAGTATTTTTTCTTGGAAGTGTCTTGTTTCTTATAGGATTGATGGTTAGAACTCTTGTCGTGATCGTTGTTCCATTTTCTCTTACCATCACCAGTTTTAGTTTTGATAGTCACAACAGTCTTACTCCTACTAGCAGCTTGATCAATCAACAGATTTTCCATATCTATAGCCTCTTGGACAGTCCAAGGTTTTGAAGTTGTTAAACCTCTCTGAATTACTCCAGTCAGACCATCAAGATATTGTTCAACCTTCAGATACTCGGGTGTTACCATACCCGAACACGTTAACGCTAGTTCACAAAATCTCTTGTTGTAGCTGGCTAAGTCGGTAACAACTAGCTTCAGCTCACGGAAATCTTTTTCCAACCTCTTAATCTAGTTGAGAGGACAATACTCCTCAATCAATCTTGCCTTTAAATTTTCCCAAGTTGATTAAAAAGCCTGATTAAGACCCAGAGATTATGCATACAAGTTCCACCATGTGAGCGCGCCATCAGATAGTGTTCACATATGGAACTTAACCCAGTCAGTATCCCTGCACCCAGAGATGCGAAACACTACCTCAAGTTTCTCAAACCACCTTGTGAGTCCAACTGGCCGTTCAGTACCACTAAAAGTTTGTGGATTACAACTCATAAATGCTTTGTAGGAGCATCCACATATGTTGTTGTTGCCAGTGTTGTCATTGTTGCGATAATTGTTGTTATTCTGATTGTTGTTTTTACAATTTTTGTAGTAGTTTCATTCCATCTCCGCCATTTCTGCAGCAATACCCTCGGCTACAAGTCTTCAGATCTGGGCGGCTGTACACTCTTTGGAGGCATGATCTTCAAAATAGAATACACACCGGTTTAGTGTCAATGAAATCAACAACTAAAAATATACTAGCAACGAGTAGTGATGCATAGTAAGAAGTAGTAAATCATAGAGATTCTAGTAGTAACGAGTAATGCTTAGTAGTGATAAGTAGTGTTAGTAGTGACAGTAGTGTGAGTAGTAGTAAGTAGTGTAACTAGTTTAAGTAGTAGAAGGTAGTGTAGGTAGGTAGTGATATTAGTGATATGTAGTAATAGGCAGTAGCAATGATAGCAGTGTTCTTTTAAACATGTAATCATCAACTTTATAATCCACCATGCAACATATATAATTATAATCACTATCACATAATAATAAATAATGAGTAATGGATTATTTATTATTAATAATTCACCAATTATATCCAAAAAGTAATATTACAAAACGAAATATAATCCGTACTAGTAGGCTGGTAAAACCGCATCGGTAATAAAATAAAGTAGATAATCGTGAGGTAGAAAGAGGTCTCAAAGAAATATCAAGAAATAAACGCTCCCATCTATAACAACCCTCATTTTTCCATTCTGAAATGACTATTTTACCCATAGGGTTTCTGCATGCTTAATTAATATAGTGGTTAATATGTTATTACTATATAAATTATTCAAGGTTGACTAAATATAAATTTTTAGACAACACTATATATTAATTAAAGTTTAGATTTATTAAATAATTAACTTTATTTAATATTACAAATTATTAAATAGTAAGGTGCATTTATATAAGATGTAAAACTATAAGGTAACCTAATTAATTAAATGATAAATTATATAATTATATAATTTATTTATTTAAAAATCGAATTTATTATTTATATTTAATTAAAAATTAGTTTTAATAATAATAAAAAATCATTTTTCAAGAATTTTCCAAGTAAAGAATATGCCAAGAATATGCCAAACTTGTTCTTAAAGAAAAAGATATTATCAAATCTTTAAGATAAGATCAAATCTTTTAAAATAAATAAAAAGAATTTTATTCATAAATAAATGGAACATTCTAGAGCATATTCCCTAAAAAAACTTCTTAATTAAACCTTAACTTGTTCTTGAAGAAAAAGTTATCTAACCCTAATCTTTACCCTATAAATAGATCCCCTAGCTCCTTAGTTTTTCATTCATTCTAAACCCCAAAAACACACACAAAACTATCTCCTCTCCCTCTCTTGATTTCGGCCGGTCCCCAACCACTGCCGCCGACCACTGTCGCCAACCACCACCATCCGCCGCCAGCTGGCGGCGTCTTCCACTGCCGACCGCCCCTGTCGCTGTCCGCCACCCCTATCGGATTTTACCGTTTTTCTTTGCGTTCATCTCCTTTTGAGGTAGATCTACTTTTTCAACTTGTTCTACTAAAACATTATATATATATATATATATATATATATATATATATATATATATATATATATATATATATATATATATATATATATATATATATATATATATATATATATATATATATATCAAGTATCTTTAGTTATTAAACTTGCTAATCTTGTTTTAAGGATAATTAAATTTGTATTTATTAAAACCTTAATTTTTCAGAAACTGAAAAAGTCTTATTTTCTTATTTTGAGTTCATATTTGGAGTTTTCATTCAAAACCATTAAAAAAGCATATATGGAACATGATTTTTTGATTTAAAACGAGTTAGTTATGATTAAAACAAGATTTTGAATCCCAAAATTTTATACATACGGGAATTTGTATAAATTTTTATTAAAAATAAATTTTTACATCTTTATAAGGTAAGTGGAACATGTTTAATTTATATATTATAACTATCTTGTTTTACGAGATAAACACAAAGATTTTGTATATCTTTTATATTTAGAAAATATATATTCATATATATATATATATATATATATATATATATATATATATATATATATATATATATATATATATATTGGATTGGATTTATTAAATAAATATGAATACATTTATTAAAATAATATATATTATGATACTTTAACCATATAATAAACTTATTAACATGCTAACCTATTTAGATAATAAATAATAATTGAATACTTATGTACATTTTTAAAACATTAATTATTATTTATAATAAAACTTATAAACGTGTCGTACTCATATACGCACAAAACAAGTAAAGGTTATAATCAATAAGATAATGTATGGCTTTCGAACTTCACCGCTACTTAAGGTCATGCTCGGAGGATGTCTAGGTTGCCATTATGGGATAAAGTTTTTGGATTAAATGAAAGGTTGTTGACTTATAGTCCAACTGAAAGTTCCTGACCTCCAGTTACATCTGGTCATCCCTTGACTTACTTGATAGCACCAAACCTTCGATATCGGTTATACAACTTCTTAACATGAAGGATTATAACCTGAACTTTCTTAAATTAGACACTTACTATAAGTGGAAGCTTTCCATAAATAGTAACTTTCCGAAAATAGAAACTTTCGAGAAATAGGAACTTTTTTTCTCGTGAACCGTCACTGTTAATATAGTTGCTATATTAATAAACACAGTTTTTGTCTATTAGACAAATAATTAATCAAACGTTATATCTCTAGGTTGAGATCTCTAGTCACTTACTCTGTTCATTTTTCTTTGTGTGGAATAACTTACTTGCTACTAAGGTGAACTCATAGCCCCGTTATTACATATTTTAATGTATTTTATAATATCTTGGGGTGAGACACATGCTTGCTTTTGAAATGATTTACAATTTAGACCCAAGTGCCTAAACTTTTTGATATGCAACTTCATGAGACTTTTGTTAACTTGTATTATTACATGCAAATCCCCACCATAATATCGTTAATTGCTGGAATTGAAATGTTGCAAACTTAATTATTATGAGTAGGCCTATTGAGAATGACATCTCTACCCATTGACTGATCATCAAGGGGGTACATAATAATGATTACTGACACACGCACAGTGTTAGGGGTTTATGTTTAGCTCGATATTATAACTCATGGCATATTGATATTTTGATGTTTTGAACTAAATCTTGTGGTCTAAACTTATTGATTGTATAAACTTATGATGTTCACTCAACTATTGTTTTGACATTTTAAGCATGTTTGTCTCAGGTGAAGATTAGATTATGTGCTGCCCTATGTTGCTTGCTAGCTGATGCATTGAAGTCCGCATTAATTATATCTTAGCAATTGTTAAACATTTATTTCATTTGGGTTTACCATGTAAAACAATTTCGTTTCCACTGCAATTCAATTATTGATTTAATAAAATGTCTCATTTAGAGTCTTTCTCGCTTATATACTTGTGTTGTGATATTGTGAATTCATATTTACCCTCGGCCCTATTTGGGGGTGTGACACCATCTAAGAATGAGAACGTGGTAAAGGTCTTCAGGGACCAGATTTCTTGTCGAACAATGTAAGTTATAGTGTGGCGAGCTGATCTTCTAACCCTGTAACACGTGACTCCAAACCAGCGATACAATCCTGATGATAGAGAATCATATCAAGGGGGGTGGATAGAGGTTCAACAACTCCGCTATGGCATTAACATGAAGCAACAATGGATTGTCCTCCTTCAAAGCAGTTTAGGTCAAACGGGTAACAAAAGTAGGGGTTGGAACACCACCAGAAGCTGGAGCAGAGGTAAAAGGAGACATAGCAGATTCAGCAGAGTTAGATATCTAACAACAAAAGTCAGCAAACAGCATAAGTAATATCGGCTAAAAAGTCACGTTTTTACTCCGGTATTAAGGCCCAAAAACAAGAAAGATTCGAACTTTATCGGAAAAATACCCACTTCGTCGGTTAGAATTGAAGAGAAAGTAATTACAAAAACGGTGAA
Source organism: Rutidosis leptorrhynchoides (assembly GCF_046630445.1). NCBI lineage: Eukaryota > Viridiplantae > Streptophyta > Magnoliopsida > Asterales > Asteraceae > Rutidosis > Rutidosis leptorrhynchoides. The sequence goes on from NC_092338.1 coordinate 287,976,780, forward strand.
AAAGAATCAAGAAAATCGGAGCTAAAACGAAGATTCTAGAGCGAAAACGGTGGAAGACAAGAAATCAAGTTACGATCTAGCGAATCAGCAAGCCAAACGGCCTGCCAAACGGCCTGCCATACGCGCAAGTTAAACGGCCCCTGCAAACGTCCTGCCAAACGGCTGGAGGCAAATTTCAAGCTTATTTAAAGGGTGTATGTCATTCATTCCAACACACACTTCAATTCACTTCTTTCTCTCTCTTGTAAAATATTAGTCATACTTTCAAGGTCTTCGACTCTGTGCTGGAAACATATGTAAAGACCCATCCTAATCCATAAGAACAAATACAATAACATATGATTACATCGCGAGGTATTTGACCTCTATATGATACATTTTACAAACATTGTATTCGTTTTTAAAAGACAAACTTTCTTCACATCAAATGTTGACGCCATGCATACCATTTCATAATATATCCAACTATAATTGACTTAATAATAATCTTGATGAACTCGACGACTCGAATGCAACGTCTTTTGAAATATGTCATGAATGACTCCAAGTAATATCTCTAATATGAGCAAACGCACAGCAGAAGATTTCTTTCATACCTGAGAATAAACATGCTTTAAAGTGTCAACCAAAAGGTTGGTGAGTTCATTAGTTTAACATAAATAATCATTTTCATCATTTTAATAGACCACAAGAATTTCATTTCCAGTTCTCATAAATATACGTCCCATGCATAGAGACAAAAATCATTCATATGGATTGAACACCTGGTAACCGACATTCACTAGATGCATATAAGAATATCCCCTATCATTCCAAGAAATCCTTCGAACATGATAAAACAACATCGAAGTACTAAAGCATCCGCTCCAACGGATGGGGTTCGTTAGGCCCAATAGATCTATCTTTAGGATTCGTGTCAATTAGTAGATCGGTTTACTAATTCTTAGGTTACCAAGCAAAAAGGGGCATATTTGGCTTTGATCATTCAACCATAGAATGTAGTTTCAGTACTTGTGTCTATTTCGTAAAACAGTTATAAAAGCGCATGTATTCTCAGTCCCAAAAATATATATTGCAAAAGCATTTAAAAAGGGAGTAATGAAACTCACAATAATGTATTTTGTAGTAAAAATACATATGACGACATTGAACAATGCAGGGTTGGCCTTGGATTCACGAACCTATATCATTCATTTATATATTAAAACGTATACTGGAAATCACATAATTTCATTTATTAATATATGTTATTTATATAATTGTAGTTATATAATATTCATACTAAACTTCATTTAAAACTCATATATTTATATTATATCTTAACTTATGTGTTACATATGTTTATTTTGTATATATATATATATCTAAAATGATTATTGTAGTTATGTTAGTATATATATATATATATATATATATATATATATATATATATATAGTATTATATTAAAAATACCTAATTTTTTATATGTAATCATATATATAATGACAATATGTTTTTTTATGGAATATCAATATATTAATAGTATATATAATAGGTGTGTTTTTGTGTATAAAATAGTTATTTGCTAAAAAAAATGATATTTTTGATATTAATATTTTACTAGTGAAAATAATAACTTTATTAATAATGAAAATATTAATAATAATAATAATAATAATAATAATGATATTGTTAATAACGATACTCATGTTAATAATAATCATAATAATCTTAATAACTATAACAATGATATTAATACTAATACTAAAAATCCTAATATGATCCTAATACTAATATTAATGGAAATAATAATAAATTATATTATTTTCATACTAATAAAGATAATAATAATCATAATCTTAATGATAATAATAATTATAATTGTATTTATAATTATAATAATAATAAAAAGTAACTAATATTTATTAGTAACACTAATAATAATAATAATAACTATAGTACTTTATAATAATACCAATAATCAATAATAACAATAATAATCATAACATTAATAACAATAATAATAATGAAAATGAAAATAAAAATAATAATACTAATAAATATGTGACTACCTTCAAGAAATAAGCCCTTAAAAAATACTGTCTCGAACCGGGCTCGTACCCATGACCTCCCGCTAACCCATCAACACGCTTAACCATTCAACCATCAATGTTTTTCTTGAATTATAGCAATCCAAAATATATAAAACCCGTTTATTTCGGCCCAATCTGGACACAATTCAACTCTCGGCCCATAATTAGAACTTTAGCCCAACAACAATTAACCTAACTCAAAGTCTACTAAGCTTAATGGGTCACAGCAGCCCATTTAACCCCTGTTAGCCTTTTTAACAAATAAAAGCCCACAAGTTTTGGGTTTTGTTTCTCTCGATCAAGATCAAAACAAGCAGCAACCTTCATATCATTATCATCATTTTTCCATCATCTAACCATAATCATCATCAATCTCTTCTCCTAACATCATCGAACATCTATCATCTTCATTTTATCATCAGTAACGATCATCATCATCCTTTCATTACATCATCATTCTGTCATCATACATCAATACATCCTTCCATCACCTTGATCGACATCATCATCATTTCAACAACCTCCCCATCGATCATCCTCATGATCATCAACATCACCACATCATCAATATCATTATCGATCTTGTATCATCATCAACAGCATCTTAATCATCATTAATCATTTCATCATCGTCACTATCAATACATCATAAATCATCTTAACATCACTGTTTATCATCATTATCATCTTCATCGTGCCTCCCCCGTCATCTTCTTCATTTCATTCGTAAACATAAACAGCGGTTAGTAGTGAGCAGAACAGCAAATGTAGCAGCTCATCATCATCGTTTCTTCCATCATCGTGTTACTATTTATCATCTCCTTAACTGGGTTTCATTTGAACATTAATAGGGGTCTTCAAATATTAGTCGTAGCAGGAACAGTGGTTAGCGAGTGGTGATCGAGCCCGTTGAATTTTAGACATGAACAGGAAGAAGGAAACAGCAAACCCAGCTACAACAATGATGGTTTCATGATGTTTAAAAAAGAAAAAAAATAGTAAGCAGCGTATATGATGAATAGATGGTGGTTCTTGGGGGTTTGCTCATGAAAGTTTGATGGTGGTGTGTCGTTTTTGAAGCTAACCGTAAACAGAAACAAATAGGTTGCAGGTTTCGATTAAAAGGAAGATTAAGTGAGGAGAGGGAGAGAGATGGGAAAGTGGTGGTTGCGGTGGTTGGAACCAAAGAGGAAAACGCAGTAGCTAAGCAGTTATATGGTGGTTGTCATGGTGGTTTAAGATGGTGGAAGTGGTGGTGGTATATATGGTGGTGACGGGTGTAGGTGAGGTGATGAAAGGTGGTGGAGACAGTGATCATAGGGTGGTGGTAGCCGGCGGTTCAACGAAGATGGTGGTGGTCTGAAGGTGGTATGGTTCTCGGTGATGGTCACGAGTGAGAGATGTTCATATGTATAAGTATCATACATATACATATATATATATATATATATATATATATATATATATATATATATATATATATATATATATATATATATATATATATATATATATATATATATATATAATAGATATAGCTATATATATTTTTTTATATATAATTAATAATTAATAATATATAATAATATCTCAATGATCAATCACTGATTGCAATGAAATGCATAGTGAAACAGCCGGACTCTTATCCTATTATCAGATCACGGAGTATCATATTGTGTCCATTGCTAAACTGTTATGTATAAAATTATTCGGAAAAATCTCATATTTTTATATTAGATACATTTATTTATTCTGGTCATTACCTATTTGAAACCTGATCAAAAAGGTTCGAAAATTATTTATTTTCTATTCCAAGTTATATGTACGGAGTACTAATATTTAAACTTAAAAAGGTAAAAATACTTTTAACAAATCTAAAATCTTCGTAATCGATTTACAGTTCAACTTTTATTTTAATCCATCATAAACTCATATTAAATCTATATGAACGCTAACAAAATGTTAACCGAGTATTACTGACGTTTACTAATTAAGCTCGAAATCAATTATATTCTCTTTCTATATATAAACAGTTTTAAAATAGCAAAGTTAATTACTAAAACAAATATATTATATATTTTTAAACAAATAGATTTAATATAACTTTATATATTTACAAGTAATATTTATATACCTATTTATATATATCTATATATTCTTAAATATAGTTTCCATTAATCGCATTTTATTTTATTTATTTTACAATATAAATCCTAATAATCATATTATATAATATTCTAAATTATATTTCAAATTATAAATACCGATTTAAATATATATGTTATCTATTTACAAATAGTTGTTCATGAATCGTCTAGAACAGTCGAAGCGTAATTGATTACATGACACAGTTCAAAGTTTTTGAGATTTCAACGTTACAGACTTTGCTTATCGTGTCGGAATCATATAAAGATTAGGTTTAAATTTGATCGGAAATTTTCGGGTCATCACAGTACCTACCCGTTAAAGAAATTTTGTCCTGAAATTTGAGTGAGGTCGTCATGGCTAACGATAAGAATGTTTTCATGATGAATATGAGTTGATAAATATAGTTTTTCTCATCAGTTAGTAATATGGATGAAACAATCCGTTTATGTGAAGAGTAGGAGTGAAGCTATCACAAAAGAGTGAAATGAGAAAGACTAGTTTCATCATAACTTTTAACTAGTCATGGTTAAATTTAGAAAATAAGGTGCGTCTTAACTTTTGACGTTGTCTTGGTTGAATTCCGAAATTCAAGGGATTTAAAAGAAAATCTTTGGAAATCTATAAGATCTGATTCTTCAGCGAATAAGGAAATTAAGATCTCTATAATTAAATAAGGTGATCTGCTTCGATTACTCTGTCCGATATTTCCATTATAAATTAAACTCTTCCATTCCAATATTCTCACCTTTCTGATACTTTCTTTTTTAGTTCATACATCCAAAAGATTGTGAAAATGCTTAATCCCGTTCTAATCCTTGATATTTTCCTAATTATCATTCCTGTTATCCTTCTTTTCAATCTTCCACCAGAAGAATCTGTTAACTTCTACTATTACCTTGGGATGATACTATTCTTAATTATACCGTATCTTTATATTGCTATTCGTATTTATATCCACGGTTTATAATCTCTGTGTTGTTATTGGGCTTTATATTTTCTCTTATATTTTGGAGCTCTTTTGCCTTTTTATTCTCTTCTCGACCTCTAGTAAAGCGAGTAATTGTCCAGAATTCGTAAGTATGGAGTTTCGAATGAACTTAATGTTCTAAATGAGAAAGAACGTAATAGCACGATTTGATTTGTCAAATTACCAGAATCACTGAGAATAGAACTATCAAGAATATATTTTCTTGATATGTTCAGAAGTTAATCAGAATGAAAGAGTTATGTAACATGACACATGATAACGTTATAATCTGTGAATCATCATGTTCCATTTAGAAACTCAGCATGACTTACTGTAATATAATCACGTTGATCAAGTGTCATTATATTATACTAACTCATGCATCAGTTTTCAACACTACATCAAAATCATTCATAATTTAAATTCAAATTTTTCAGAATTTAGAAACTAAAATAGTTTCCTTTATGATATATCACAGATAGTGCGGAGAGATAATTAATATCGGACGAGAATATTTATGAAGATATCTTCAGAAATATTGAGGATATTCATAAAGAAAGATACGATAATATCTTAGGATTTTAGAATCAAATTGTGATGAAGAAATTCATTCACAATGATTTAGAGCGATTAAGGAGCAAGATATTCGCTAAAGATTTCATCAGAATCAGAATCATCAGAAATCTTTATGTACAAGTTTAGTCCTTGTGATTTATTCAGATTCTCATTTATAGTTTGCTCAATCCATTTTTCCAGTACAAATTTTCCATTGAGTTTTTCCAACACTCCATTCTTTATCATTAAACTTTTGACTGTTAAGGCAGTCTTCAGTTTTCACTGTTTCATCAGCTTTTTCAAAGTTCAATGTATTGATTCGTAGGTTGGGTGCTTTTCAGAATTTTCAGAAAGGAAGATCATAATTCTAAGAGGTTAATGTTATATGTATACATATAACTGTTGATGTAGACATGCTACGAGATTTCAAAATACTGATTGCTGATTCGTGGTAACTGGTACGGCAATTATCGTTACAAAACGCGAATGAGTATATGATAGGGTTTTAATGAATGAATATAATAGTTCTTCGGAGTGACTTAAGTTAATGAGTAATGAAGTTTTTGGTAAGTTTACTGCTAATGTGGTGGAATATAAAAGGTTCCCCGACAACGATGACGAAAGGTAGACTTATATATCAAGGCTATAATAAGGCTAATCCGAATGAAAGTCGAAGTTGACTTGCTGGAGCTGTGACAAAATTTGCTAATTTGGAAAGAGATTGCAAAGTTATTTTCGGTAATAACAATCGTTAATGGAATTAGCACAGCTACGTGTTAAACGTTTACTCAGTTTCCGAGAGTTTTTCAGGTGCATAACTATATGCATCGATCTTTTCTTCTTGTAGATGAAGTGCGGTTAGTTCATCCTCTCGATTGAGGTGTTTTCAAGAATCATGAAAGGTTTGAACGCTGATTGTAATCGTCAAAATATAAATGAGGGTTAAGATGAAATCAAGTGGCAAACTTGAAGAAATGTTTAGTTTCATATGTTATAATCAATATTTTAATTCATTTTAATTGTCCAATGTTATTAGTCCACAGTCGATAGTCCACAGTTAACAGTCCAATAATTCATATATAGTTTAATATATAATATTCGAATTAATTAATACGTATCGTGACCCGTGTACATGTCTCAGACTCGATCACAACTCAAAGTATATATATTATTATAGAATCAACCTCAACCCTGTATAGCTAACTCTCGCATTACTGCATATAGAATGTCTATGGTTATTCCAAATAATATATATAGATGCGTTGATATGATATGTCAAAACCTTGTATACGTGTCCCGATATTTAAAGTGCGTAAAATAAATAACTGAAATTAAATGACGATAATTAAAATTACGAGAATTAAAATTGCGATAAAATAAATTGCGATAATTAAATTGCGATAAATAAATTGCGATAATTAAATTGCGATAAATAAATTGCGATAATTAAAATGTAATACGGAATTAACAATTAGCTAGGATCAGGTAGCTAGGATTTCGTTAGCGTGGATTCTTAACAAAATTTCTCATAGTTAATTTGTTTGTTTCTAACAAATTTTATTTTGTCCAACGTTTTCTTCATTATGCCACTTGTTGGATTCTCATAGATCAAAATCCAAATATGAAATTGAATGGAAATGGTTATTCTGCGGTGAACGGATATGTATATCTGTGGATGTAAGTAAGATAGTAAATGACCGTTGAATCTGATTCGAAGAATGTACAGTGTAACTTATTAATGTGAAATCTTAAATATTCCTCGGGTATTACCTACCCGTTAAAATATTTTCATCATTAATAGTTTGTACAAAAGAATTTTTAATTACAATCTTTATGAAAACATATATACATATATATTTTCTTCAAATGTAATGATGAATTTAATGAGTTAATATGATATTAAACACATTTGATTTACCGTTAGAATAAGAATATATAATTATTAAAACATTAGAGATTACATAATTGCCATGTCGAACGAAGATAAATGATGTAGAACGAAGATAATCGAGGTAGGACATCATGTAGTATGATGATTATGCTGGAGGTACAGACTGTGAATTTTATGCGTGTAGTGTTGAGGCTTGTGCTGCGGATGCTGTTGTTGGTGGTACTGGTGTTGCCGGTGCTGTTGTTGAAGCTGGTAAGTTTTGCACCATGTTTTTTTTCTAAATTGATTACTCGAGCGCGAAGCTCGTTGACTTCTTCCATTATTACGGGATGATTGTCGGTTCGGACGAGCGGATGAATAAGATCTAGAATTTTAGATAGAATATAATCGTGGCGAGGTATTCATGAAATGAGTGTGACATGGTGTTTCGGATAGGTTCGCCGGTAAGTGCATCAGATTCTTCACCAAGAGGTAAATTCGGTTGGTGAAAAGGATCGCCTTCTTCGCGTCTCCATTGTTTAAGTCGACTACGAACCCATCGCCAATTCATCCAGAATTGGTGATGACTGATTTATTGATCCATTCCGGTTATACTGCTTTCAAAGCTCAAGTGTGTTTCCATATCGGAATAGCTGTCGGAATTCGAGGAACTTGAACTGGTTGAGGGATTCATCAAGTACGATCAGATGAAGGATTTTCAATAAGAAATAGATTATAGGATGTACATTAGTACCCTGTAATACATAATTTACATATGCATATATAATACTAAAATCCCATAAGTTACGGAGGAATCTACGGAAGCTGTCAGGCAAAGGTAACAATAACAGATACGCTAAGATATGAATTTATCTATACACTGTCTATGCAATAGAGGTAGTAAGACGTGTCTAGACTTTAAGAATGATAAGCAAATAATTTTTCGACATTAAATGATAAGCAAAAAATTTGACATGCAGACACGGTCGAAGTCCAGACTCACTAATGTATCTAAACAACAATCAGTTAAACACACTAATGCAAGACCTGGTTCGCTAAGACCACCGCTCTGATACCACATGTAAAGACCCATCCTAATCCATAAGAACAAATACAATAACATATGATTACATCGCGAGGTATTTGACCTCTATATGATACATTTTACAAACATTGTATTCGTTTTTAAAAGACAAACTTTCTTCACATCAAATGTTGACAGCATGCATACCATTTCATAATATATCCAACTATAATTGACTTAATAATAATCTTGATGAACTCGACGACTCGAATGCAACGTCTTTTGAAATATGTCATGAATGACTCCAAGTATTATCTCTAATATGAGCAAACGCACAGCAGAAGATTTCTTTCATACCTGAGAATAAACATGCTTTAAAGTGTCAACCAAAAGGTTGGTGAGTTCATTAGTTTAACATAAATAATCATTTTCATCATTTTAATAGACCACAAGAATTTCATTTCCAGTTCTCATAAATATACGTCCCATGCATATAGAAAAAAATCATTCATATGGATTGAACACCTGGTAACCGACATTCAGTAGATGCATATAAGAATATCCCCTATCATTCCAGGAAATCCTTAGAACATGATAAAACAACATCGAAGTACTAAAGCATTCGCTCCAACGGATGGGGTTCGTTAGGCCCAATAGATCTATCTTTAGGATTCGTGTCAATTAGTAGATCGGTTTACTAATTCTTAGGTTACCAAGCAAAAAGGGGCATATTTGGCTTTGATAATTCAACCATAGAATGTAGTTTCAGTACTTGTGTCTATTTCGTAAAACAGTTATAAAAGCGCATGTATTCTCAGTCCCAAAAATATATATTGCAAAAGCATTTAAAAAGGGAGTAATGAAACTCACAATAATGTATTTTGTAGTAAAAATACATATGACGACATTGAACAATGCAGGGTTGGCCTTTGATTCACGAACCTATATCATTCATTTATATATTAAAACGTATACTGGAAATCACATAATTTCATTTATTAATATATGTTATTTATATAATTGTAGTTATATAATATTCATACTAAACTTCATTTAAAAATCATATATTTATATTATATCTTAACTTATGAGTTACATATGTTTATTTTGTATATATATATATATATATATATATATCTAAAATGATTATTGTAGTTATGTTAGTATATATATATATATATATATATATATATATATATATATATATATATATATATATATATATATATATATATATATATATATATATATATATATATATATATATATATATATAGTATTATATTAAAAATACCTAATTTGTTATATGTAATCATATATATAATGACAATATGTTTTTTTTATGGAATATCAATATATTAATAGTATATATAATAGGTGTGTTTTTGTGTATAAAATAGTTATTTGCCAAAAAAATGATAGTTTTGATATTAATATTTTACTAGTGAAAATAATAATAACTTTATTAATAATGAAAATTTTACTAATAATAATGATATTGTTAATAATGATAATCATGTTAATAATAATCATAATAATCTTAATAACTATAACAATGATATTAATACTAATACTAAAAATCCTAATATAATCCTAATACTAATATTAATGGAAATAATAATAAATTATATTATTTTCATACTAATAAAGATAATAATAATCATAATCTTAATGATAATAATAATTATAATTGTATTTATAATTATGATAATAATAAAAAGTAACTAATATTTATTACTAACACTAATAATAATAATAATAACTATAGTACTTTGTAATAATACCAATAATCAATAATAACAATAATAATCATAACATTAATAACAATAATAATAATGAAAATGATAATAAAAATAATAATACTAATAAATATGTGACTTCCTTCAAGAAATAAGCCCTTAAAAAATACTGTCTTGAACCGGGCTCGTACCCATGACCTCCCGCTAACCCATCAACACGCTTAACCATTCAACCATCAATGTTTTTCTTGAATTATAGTAATCCAAAATATATAAAACCCGTTTATTTCGGCCCAATCTGGACACAATTCAACTCTCGGCCCATAATTAGAACTTTAGCCCAATAAGAATTAACCTAACTCAAAGTCTACTAAGCTTAATGGGTCACAGCAGCCCATTCAACCCCTGTTAGCCTTTTTAACAAATAAAAGCCCACAAGTTTTGGGTTTTTGTTTATGTCGATCAAGATCAAAACAAGCAGCAACCTTCATATCATTATCATCATCTTTCCATCATCTAACCATAATCATCATCAATCTCTTCACCTAACATCATCATCATAACATCATCGAACATCTATCATCATCATTTTATCATCAGTAACGATCATCATCATCCTTTCGTTACATCATCATTCTGTCATCATACATCAATACATCCTTCCATCACCTTGATCAACATCACCATCATTTCAACAACCTCCCCAACGATCATCCTCATGATCATCAACATCACCACATCATCAATATCATTATCGATCTTGTATCATCATCAACACCATCTTAATCATCATTAATCATTTCATCATCTTCACGATCAATATGTCATCATCATCTTAACATCACTGTTTATCATCATTATCATCTTCATTGTGCATCCCCCGTCATCTTCTTCATTTCATTCGTAAACATAAATAGCGGTTAGTAGCGAGCAAAACAGCAAACGTAGCAGCTCATCATCATCGTTTCTTCCATCGTCGTGTTACTGTTTATCATCTCCTTAACTGGGTTTTGTTTGAACAGTAATAGGGGTCTTCAAATATTAGTCATAGCAGGAACAGTGGTTAGCGAGTGGTGATCGAACCCGTTGAATTTCGAACAGGAAAAGGAAGAAGGAAACAGCAAACCCAGCTGCAACAGTGATGGTTTCTTGATGTTTAAAAGAGAAAAAAAATAGTAAGCAGTGTACATGATGAATAGATGGTGGTTCTTGGGGGTTTGCTCATGAAAGTTTGATGGTAGTGTGTCGTTTTTGAAGCTAACCGTAAACAGAAACAAATAGGTTGCAGGTTTCGATTAAAAGGAAGATTAAGTGAGGAGAGGGGGAGAGATGGGAAAGTGGTGGTTGCGGTGGTTGGAACCAAAGAGGAAAACACACCAGCTAAGTAGTTAAATGGTAGTTATCGTGGTGGTTTAAGATGGTGGAAGTGGTGGTGGTATATATGGTGGTGATGGGTGTAGGTGAGGTGATGAAAGATGGTGGAGACGGTGATCATACGGTGGTGGTAGCCGGTGGTTCAACGGAGATGGTGGTGGTCCGAAGGTGGTATGGTTCTCGGTGATGGTCACGAGTGAGAGATGTTCATATGTATAAGTATCATACATATACATATATATATAATAGATATAGCTATATATATTTATATATATATAATTAATAATTAATTAAATATAATAATATCTCAATGTTCAATCACTGATTGGAATGAAATGCATAATGAAGCAGCCAGACTCTTGTCCTATTATCAGATCACGGAGTATCATATTATGTCCATTGCTAAACAGTTATGTATAAAATTATTCGGAAAAATCTCATATTTTTAGATTAGATACATTTATTTATTCTGGTCATTACCTATTTGAAACCTGATCAAAAAGGTTCAAAAATTATTTATTTTCTATTCTAAGTTATATGTTCGGAGTACAAATATTTAAACTTAAAAAGGTAAAAATACTTTAAACAAATCTAAAATCTTCGTAATTGATTTACAGTTCAACTTTTATTTTAATCCATCATAAACTCATATTAAATCTATATGAACGCTAACGAAATGTCAACCGAGTATTTCTGACGTTTACTAATTAAGCTCGAAATTATTTATATTCTCTTTCTATATATAAACAGTTTTAAAATAGCAAAGTTAATTACTAAAACAAATATATTATATATTTTTAAACAAATAGATTTAATATAACTTTATATATTTACAAGTAATATTTATATACCTATTTATATATATCTATATATTCTTAAATATAGTTTCCATTAATCGCATTTTATTTTATTTATTTTACAATATAAATCCTAATAATCATATTATATAATATTCTAAATTATATTTCAAATTATAAATACCTATATAAATATATATGTTATCTATTTACAAATAGTTGTTCATGAATCGTCGAGAATAGTCGAAGGGTAATTGATTACATGACACAGTTCAAAGTTTTTGAGATTTCAACATTACAGACTTTGCTTATCGTGTAGGAATCATATAAAGATTAGGTTTAAATTTGATCGGAAATTTCCGGGTCATCACAACATAGTACCCAGAGAAGAACGCCAAAGATTGTATTAGGAGCGGTCTGGAGTTTGAAGTTGTCACTTTTGTATTCGAAACCCATTTAATCTATTGGTACTTCTATCCTTTATCTTTATATAATGTCTTCTATCATTATGTTCTGTGATGTTGTTGCTATGATTAGCGAGTAGTTATCTTTAGTGTATGCTATGATGTAACCAGTTATAATGCTGAAATAATGTTATGGTTTGTGTATGTTGTTAAAATGCTTTCCGATTATGCTTTAAACTCAATCATTTTTCTAACTAATAGAACGTAGTTATTGGCTCTGTTATTGGGAAGTCACAAACCCCAATTCAGAGTACACTATCTGTGTCACCCCTTGGTAAGAGAAGTCTATCGGATACAATGTAAGATCGACTGAGGCACACCTATTGTAGTAAGTCTATCAAGCTTTGGATTCCGACTGAGGACTCTTTCGTAGTGAAACATCTGACTAGACCCTTAGTACATTGTCGATCCCAGACCATGCTAGTGTAGTCACCAAGCATATAAACTTCGTACGTGCGTGCAGAAGCAGAACGGTTGTTGTAAGTTGTACCTCTGCTAAGTAAGGCCATGGAACACCGTCAGTGTTGATCAGTACACTGCACCATAATGCGGTCTCAAGCATTGCACCCCGCTTGAGGGATTCTTAGTTAATTAAGGAACTATTTGTTTAAACACATAAAGGATTGGACCGTTAGGATAACCGAACGTGTTCATGGAAGTCAACTTGACATGGCCATGGTGTTCTTTATAGTTGAACTCTTTTTAAGGGCCTAACTACCTTTTAAAACCAATCATTAACGAAAGCATTGAAACACATCACATCTCTCGGATATGGTAAACCCTGTATTCTATTATGCTTAAGAAAGTTTAGACCTTTGTGGAATGGTAATACGTCACCCAACCGAGTCGCTCAATTGGATGAGCCGTCTGAACGTGTATGCTTGTAGTCAGATTGTACGGGCGTCGGGGGTAAGGGACATTGCTGTCTATTCAGAATCTTCAAGCCCATCGCATTACCTAGTATAATGAATACAAGGCCTCTACCTATTCATGAGCCAGCATTCTATAATCTCGCCAGAATAACTAATGAAATCATAGTGTGCACTTGTTTTTACCTTATCCGAATTACGAATTTTATTGCATTTACTTTATCTGTCTAATAAACTAGAAAAGCCCAAAATTATGTAACCGCTACTCCTTCATAACTATCTTAAGCTTTAAATATAGGTTCGATTTTACTGATATATTAAAAATACGACTCTAGGTCATACTTCCCTTACTCGTAATAAGGAGTAGTACAATTTAGGCCCCGCTAAATATAAAATTAAAATAGTACCCCCCTCTTAGTAGCTGATTCTAACGTGTAGCGACCTAACGACACCGCACAAATAAAACCGTCCGTTTTGGCCATATCAATAGCATAGCATATATAATCCAAGTAAGCATACCGTTACAGTTCAGGCTCATAATGTACCCTACGCTCTGATAAATGTAGCTTAGTCCTCTGTAACTGCTAGCTCTGATACTAACTATAACACCCTGCCAAATTTTCATTTGAAGGTGTGTTAATCATTGGGTCCCACTGTAGCAGTTATGCCCTCTAAATGAGACATTTTCCAAAAGTATTCATATTTATTGATAAAAAGTTTGACTTAAAACATAAGTCTCCACAAGTAACAAAATACTAAATCGACTGTAGTAAATAAGTAACAGTGTTTAATGAAATAAACAGTTTCAAATGTGAATAATATAAGTAGAGTCTTTATATAAAATCATGAAGAACTCCAGATGATATGCCATACACCTATAGATACAGCGGAAGCTATACTTCTATGGACTTGAGATAAAACATGTAAAATGGGTCAACAAATATTGTTGAATGAATCTACTAGTTTAAGTATTCAATAGTAACTATTAGACCAGAAGATTTCGTACAAAACATTTGAAAAAGTATATACAATCTAATGAGCACTTGAATATAAAGATTTAACATCACGAATAGTCTAACACTACGCGATTTCCTTTACCCATCATAGTATAAACTTGATCATGTGTACATTGTTATGAAGTAATAAGCACCACAGTATGTAGCGGTGAGGCTGTCAAACCTAATGGATCTGTCCCTAAGATTGGAGCTTACGTCAGTAATTAAGATATTGAAGCTAACGGCTTTTTGATCATACTCATATGTATACATCAGTTTAGTACTCATGTCTAACTTGTAAAACAGTTTAAAAACAGCATGTTATCTCGTCCCAAAAAGAAAAGTTTGTATGGGACTGTAGACTAACCTTGAGTGCTCAATAAGTAGCGTAGTAATCACAAGTAAAGAGGACGGTTAAAACGGTGTAAAGCAACCTAGATACATATATAGCTTGTCATATAAGTGTATTTCAAATAGTAGTTGATTCATAGTATTATTTATTATTTGTCTTATTTCTCAGACCGATTTGATTATGTAGTAAAAGTCAACACATAATCAACAAGTTTATACAAGTCAACAAACGTCAAACTTGGTCAATGATGGTTAACCTAAGTCAAACACATCGGTAGGTCATGTTATAAAGGTCATGGAGTCAAACCCAAGTCAATATACAAATTTCAGACCTCCGTTTATCGTTACGGTGTTTCTAGCATAATTGACATAAAATTTCATGTCAACCGTGCTCAGACAATTGCACATAAGTCAAAATGTGTATAACCTAGAAATATGGAACTTGATAGGTATTTATGTAAATCAATTAACTTTTCAAATATGTAAGCCATCATGTCATATCATTTATAGAATTGTACATATAGTTCAATTTGAAACATTACCGTTTATTATAGAAAAGGGAAAAACACATAAGACCAGTGGGAGGTGATCACAAACATCCCAAAGCTTCACTGGTAAAAAAGGGGTAAGATATTGGTGTACCAATTCGTACAGTTTTGCACCGAAAGTCTGGTGTTCTGATTCGGACACATTCTAGACATAGCATTTTAAGACCCATATAGCACATAATGAAATAGGTTTTACACGTTGAAATACAAATGTAATTTTCTTTTTAACATGCAAATATTGACATATCAGAAGGCCGAGTCTCAAAACAACTCACATTTCACGTTATGCCATTTTCTGTGCACTCGGGACAGATTCGGTCCCATTCAGGTAGTCATTTTCGAATGCATATATCTCAATATCTAGGAACATTTAGGATACAATATCTATATGAAAGGTCAATTACTAATCCAAAAATTTTCAAATCTCATAAGCATATTTTCCAGAAATCAAAGCAATTGATCAAACAAACCTGCTTTAAGTTACACTTCAACACGTGTTGTCATGAATAATCAATTGAGCATAAATGAGTTCTAAGAATCCAATTCAAGTTATATCTTAGCCTAACATGCATGATTCATAATATATCAGTTGGTAATCAATTCATGTTCCATATCATAACACAATTTGCCCATATTTCAGATTCATGCAATAAATAAGTCGAAAATTCGTCTAGTCATAATGGGAGCATAACCTAACGAAAATTCAAGATACCTGAGAGCCAAGTTATTGTTTTTTCAAGAGCTTTACAAATATGAAATAATATTTAACATATCATAAGTCCAAATTTCTATTAGGGCATGTTTCAAAATCCGGATTTCACACAAACTTACCAATCGAGAAAATTAATGAATATAATCAAGCATACACAAATGGACTAGAGCAATAGACACTAAATACATAGGTAATCATAAAAAATATGAACTTTAACAATTAGGGTTACATGATTTATAACTCAAACAATCAAATTGTTTATATCTATGTGTAGAGGAAGATGTAAGGAACAAGTTTGATCAAAGAAGCACAAGCTAATTCTAAAAAATTGATGGTGTTATGGTGGTGATTATGGTAGAAGAAGGGAGGCAGGGAAGAAGAAGCAATCGTGTTTCTTTTTCTCTATAACTAGACTATGTGAATAAAACCTAGTGCAGTGTTTAATTATCTAATAAGCTTGGGCCTAAACACACTAGCAATTACATGGACTAATTTAAAGGGCCAACAAAAATGGGTGTGGGGTGGGGATTCGGCCAATGGCCCTCTCAGAGGGGATTCATGGGCTCGTTTTCTTACTAGTTCGCAAAGTGTGGCTCATTTCTAGTTGTCGTTAACCGAAACCGAATTCCTGTAACGTTATCTGGACGTTTAAAAAAATCCACAAAGTTTAATTTATTAAAAATATTAATAAACTAATTATATTTTTCTAAGTTAATAATTATTAAAATAATTATTGATAATTACTTCGAGTGTTTCGTTATCCCGAAAAACATATTTTGCACTTATCAAAACCGTACCATTTTCTTTGTATTTCAATATCCGAAATAAGTTATTCAATTTATATCTAATCAAATTAATTATAGTAACCCTCAAAGTATTAAGTATGCATTTATTAAGCTAAGCACATAAAATTCACATAATCACCGTTAAAATGAACTAACAGAAAGTTAATTGAAGTAACGAAAAAAGTAGGATTGTTACATATCTTTACCTTAGAGAATGGTGCTATTATTCTCTGAAGCAGTAAGCTCACTCACTCGAAGAGCCACCTGAGTCTAAATACTAGCAATCCCCTCCCTTGCAAATTCAGATCTTCCACATCCGCACATTAGCCATTAGCCTTCTGTTTCACTCGGCCACTTATCTGCACATTAGTCTTCTTTAAACCATTCAATTCACTTGTCAGCTTTGTGTTATCAGCCAAAAACTTCTTCAATTAAGCTAAAAGGAAGTTAGATATATACAAAGCTTGAAAGCTATGAACAGAATGAACATCAACAAGCCTCTTAAGATCGCCATCAAGAGAAGAAAATGAAGTGTCGGGAACAAGGCAATCAATCATACCAAAATAGTTAGTAGCGGAAGGAAGATCCGGAAACATAGTTAAATCTACAAAAAGGGAGGCAAATTATCATAAAAACAAACAAAACAAAAGACAAATAAACTATGGGAAGAAGAAGTACCATGACAATTGTCATCACAGCTTTCCCTGAAAAATCAGTATCACCATCACCCTCTTCATCTGTAGCTTCATCAACCAAACCTCTTTCTATCTTCAATTTTTTTAGTAGAACCAACTTCAGGAAATATGGAACCCTTCTATTGGCACCCTTAGCTTGGCTACCCTTAGCTAACCGATAACTGATACTATCAGAAGAAAGTGTTCTTAATGGAACAACTTCTTGCATGTAGACATCAATCGAGATGATCATTAACCCTTTTTAATCTTCCTCTTCGCCTTAGGCTTTGCCGCACTAACCTTACCATGATAAACTTTTGCCTTACTATGAACATAACCTGAACAATAAGGGGAACCACGATCCTTGACAACTATCGACACTGCCTGCACATGAAAAGCCATGTCTGTGACACCCTACAACTTAACAGCATTCTTTAACGACATCTCTGCACAAAAACAAAAAAAAATCAAAGGATCGGATGCAATGTGAAGTAAAATAAAAAGGCGAGCTTAAAGCAATAAAATATACCCTGATCCCAACAAAAAAATAACAGGATTTACTTCCCCTTCTTCCCACTTCGAAACCATCCCAAGCTTAAAAAGAATATAAAAAATCCTAAGTTCGTTCCACGGATAACTCAATTACAAAAGTAAATGACTAATAACATGCAAAGCTCTAAATTAACAAGAAATAGTAAATTCAAGGGGGTAACGTTTAACGACCGATATATCAAAATGATGATTCCAAAATACGTACTAATATGCAAACAATTGTAAATAACAAAAATCAATAATCAAACAAATATGTTTACTTAGGAACCTTCACTTTATTATGATGTGGTTTCACTTATGTAAGAAATTTCATATCATGCATGTGACGGATAAATCAAAGATATATTCCAGACGCAACTATAGTATCTAGCTAGATAGTGTCACTCAATCTGTACTAAATTCTATACCAGACCGTCCATATATTATCAATCAATCATAAACTAAGTTATTAATCTAGATGTAATTGCGCTAACTGGTCGTCGCACATAATTCAAGCTTGCTAGTTTCTTTGATCAAGGACTCTCAGCTAATTGTCAGATAGCATGCACAACTATTTGTCACCTAGTTGCAAATCACTAAACTTATTCTATGAGTTGTTAATTCAATCAAACAAGTATAATAACTAAATTTCTACTTTAAATACTAATCAACAAGAATGGATCTTTACCAAACAATAAATTATCATGCAATCAAATCAATCACCATAATATTAAAATTATCCCAACATAATAAGTATTTGGCCTAAGAAAACTTAATAAACTTAGCCAACAATAGTCATGAAATCAGTAAAAACCGTATTTAAAGTCATATTCAAAAGGAATGAAACAAGAATTAAACTGTAAATAAAAGTGTTTATGAAATCAACCGACTGAATTGTGCTTCTCCTTGATGATCTAAAGGTGTTATGATGCTCCAAACTTGCTGGAAAACCTTAATAAACTCCTTGGAACCAGCTCTAGAATGAAACTAGCTCTCAAAAACGTATATGGCTTTAAAACCCTAAGTACCGTATTTATAGTTTTCGAAAACCGCCAAGGCCATGCGGCACATGGAACCCTCCATGAGGCGATTCCGCAATATATTTCGAGTTAAAACCCTAGCTGCATGTGGCTCTTGACCAGCGCTTCCAAATTCATGCGGCTCATCAATTCATTTATGTGGCGCTGATACGACCTAAACGAACGATTTTATTTATGCGGTGTCATCACACCGCAAGGCGTCAGAATGATCTGCCAAGAGGGGGAGTTAATAGTTTTAAATTTATATTTAGAAGAGCCTAAATCGTACTACTCCTTATTATGAGTATGGGAAGTATGACCTAGGGTCGTATTTTTAAGATATCAGTAGAATCGAACCTATAATTAATGCTTAAGATAATCCTAAAGTGAAGGAGTAGTGGGTTATACCTAATTTTTTTGTTTTCTAGTTTATAAGATAAAGTAAAGTAAATGCGATAAACTTTGTAATTCGGATAAGGTTAAAACAAGCGCATACTACGGTTTCATCAGTTACTTTGCCGAGATTATGGAATGCTGGCTCATGAATAGGTAGTGACCTTGTATTCATTACACTTGTCCTAAACGCCCATGTCATAAGACATGTCACTGGGTAATGCGTTAGGCTTGAAGAATCTGAATAGACAACAACGTCCATTACCTCCGACGCTCGTGCAGTCTGACTACAGGCATACACGTTCAGATGGCTCATCCAATTGAATGACTCAGTTGGGTAACGTATTAACATTCCACAAGGGTCTAAACTTTCTTAAGCATAATAGAATACAGGGTTTGCCATATCCAAGAGACGTGTTGTGTTTTGATGATTTCGTTAATGATTGGGTTTAAAAAGATAGTTAGGCCCTTAAAAGAGTTCAACCATAAAGAAAACCATGGCCAAGTCTGGTTTGACTTCCATGAACACGTTCGGTTATCATAACGGTCCAATCCTTTATATGTTTAAACAGACAGTTCCTTGATTAACTAAGAATCCCTCAAGTGGGGTGCAATGCTTGAGACCACGTTATGGTGAAGTGTACTAATCAGCACTGACCGGGTTCCATGGCTTTAGTTAGCAGAGGTACAACTTACAACAACCGTTGTGCTTCAGCGTGCACATATGAAGTTTATATGCTTTGTAACTACACTAGCATGGGCTAGGACTGACAATGTACTAAGGGTCTAGTTAGATGTTTCACTATAAAAGGCTCCTCAATCGGAATCCAAGGCTCGGTAGACTTACTACAACCGGTGTGCCTCAGTCAAACTTACATTGTATCCGATAGACTTCTCTTACTAAGGGGTGACACATATAGTGTACTCTGAATCGGGGTTCGCGACTTCCTAATAACAGAGCCGATAACTGCGTTCCTAATAACAGAGCCGATAACTGCGTTCTATTAGTTGGAAAAGCGATTGAGTTTAAAGCATAATCGAAAAGCATCTCGACAACATACATAAGCCATAATATTAATTTGGCATTATAACTGACTACATCATAGCATACACTAAAGATAACTACTCGCTAATCATGGTAACAATATCACAAAGCATAATAATGGAAGGCATTATATAAATACAAAGGATAGAAGTACCAGTAGATTAAACGAGTTCCGAATACAAAAGTGACAACTACAATCTCTAGACCGCTCCTAATACAATCTTCGGCATTCTTCTCTGGTTACTAGGTTTCCCGCACGGAGTCGAAGACCTTGAAAGTATGACTAATATTGTAGAAAGAGAGAGAAAGAAGTGAATTGAAGTGTGTGTAAAAATGGATGACAAAGACCCTTTAAATAGACTTTAATTTTGCCTGCATACGGCTGGCAAGCCGTATGGCAAGCCGTATGACAGGCCATTTTCTATGCCTGTTTGCTTTGGTCAGCCATTTTGCCTGGCCGCTTGCTTTGGTCGTATGGCAGGCCATTTTCCCTGTTGGCAGGCCGTATGAAAAGCCGTTTAGCAAGCCGTATGGCCTGCTTTGGGTTGCTAATTTCACTAGATCATAACTTGATTTCCTTGATCGTAGCTTGGTTTCTCGTCTTTCATCATTTTCGCTCTAGAATCTTCATTTTAGCTCCGATTCTCGTGATTCTTTTTGTACCGTCTTCGTAATCACTTGATTTTCAATTTCAACTGACGAATTGGGTATTTTGGTAATAATGCTCGAAATCTTATTGTTTTTGGGCCTCAATATTGGGGCGAAAGCGTGACTTTTTAGTCGATATCAAATATCCCACACTTAGACTTTGCGTGTCCTCAAGCAAACTTCTCGTTTTCACTTTATGAAATCTTTTTGGAGTTTCCTTTCTAATAGCCCAAGCGGTTTTCTTTTTATTATAAGGGCAAAAAATAAGGTGAGTTATCTATGTTAGGGTTGAAACTATCTCTGCAAGCATGCGAGGATGTTACATGACTTATGCTAGCTTTCACGGGTCACTCAAATCACTCAAGTATTTACGGTTCCGTATAGATCTAAGAAATGAACTCACTCATAGTCAATCATATTGCACCCATCATCATAGGCTTGATAAAGACTCAAATCCTTGCTACTAATGTCAAAGCGGTAGTAACCATAGCTTCTAGGGCATTTTTCAATTTAGAATGATGGAAAGGAATTTTGGGGTGGTGGTGAAGTTGTTTTAAGGGGGTGAGAAAAGGGTAACATAGTCTTTTTAAAGACTTTTATTCGGAATTTCAGAAAACATAAGATAGATACGAGTGCTGATATTTTTAAAAAGCACTTTCACTTTTGCTCCTTTGGAGTGATAAGCATTTGTAGTCAAGTTCTTCTTCGGCGTTTCTCTTTATAAGTTCTGCTCCTTTTCTCAGAACTTTGAAAATACAAATTTTTTTTTTGAGATTTTATCTTGAGAGGTTTATAACATCGGGTTTTCGGAAGGAATCACATTTTCTGCTTTTTCGAGTGATAGTAAAGATGATGGGAATGATGGGTTGGTAGAAGTAATGAAAGTGTGGAAGGCTTATTTTGACAAATGGTTAGCTCTTCTGATTATACACGAATCACATTTCGTTACTTGGAAATGTAGATCTAGAGAAAGTTCTGATTCTGAGTACAGACATCGGCACTCTCAATGGAAAATATTGAAGCATTAAAGATGAATGCTCATATAGTCTTATTTGGGTGCCTCACAATAATCAATTTAGGTCGATAATGCCTAGTCATGCAATGCTCTATTAGAGATTCGGTTCTTCCCAAGAAGATTTCTACCTTACTTAGGCCTTAATTTTGTTTATAAATGTTTCAGGTTTTCGAAAGTACTTTTTTCGAAAAGGCTTGATCTTGTTAAAAATTTTGAAATTTGGCTTAAGAACTCGTAATCTTTATAATGGGTTATTTTAATATAGCATAAAAAGATTATACCAACATCCCACACTTAGACGAACATTGTCCTCAATGTTCCTGGTGTATCCCACACTTAGGAGTTTTAATAAAAGATTTAGGAATATATGACTAGTGTTTATTTGGGTTGGGATCCCACACTTAGTGATAAGCTATGATGTGGCATAATGAAAATTTGAGCTAGTAACCAAGGAGAAAGGAGTACCCCTAGCGGATGGTCGTGGTTACTTGTAAAGAAACTGACTGGCTTGTGAAGGCAGGTTGTTTCATTAATCTTGGAAGTTACGCCCTTTGTTTATCGGCTCATTTGTCATCCTTTATTCTTCTACTCTACTTTTTTGCACGGGTTGCCTCCCGAGAATCGCTTTTATTTTAGTTCGTTGGATCGACCGTAATGATGCCTAAAAAGCAGACATTCCCCCCGGTAGTTGAAGTTTTGGTCTTCTCGAGGGAATGTAAGTCTTGGTGGATAAATCCTAAAAAAGTGTCGGACCAAAAGTGGTAGCAGATCTGGTACTTCTCTTGAAGATATTCTAAAGGAGGGAGAATGTACGTTTTGGGCTCTTGACAAATCTTGAAGTCCGATGAGAATATGATCTACGGCTCTACTGATTGACCCATGAATATCAATCATTGAGGCATTTCTAGTGGTGATTACATCTCTGATAGGATGTTCATTTCGGAGGTCTTTAAATAGTGTCAGAAATTGTATTTTTAGTATCTCAAAATCTTCTGAATGGGGATCTCCACAGTAGGAGTCTATAGCTTTGCACAAATTGGTCAAGAGGCAAAGCTAAAAAGAAGTGAAAAGCAATCCTAACCCAAGAATTAATGTCACCGACTTTGAGTATATCTCCCGACATCCAAGTTTAAATATGAAACTAGGATCCGTGGATTCGTGGAAGATACGTGCTATCTGCTTTGTAACATAGGTGGCAATGTTGACTCGGTCCGGTTCAAGATGTGAAAATGCATTGTTGCGACTTACTTCTTCCGCTACTATGTCTCATAACGCCTTGATAATCATATCAGTGTGGTGATCAATTGTTACGTAAATCACTAGCATGTCTGGTGTGCTTTCAAAATTATCTCTTTCCAAGAGAGCGAAGAGGCTGTGAATATCTTCGATCATTTGCAAGTCAGAGTGATAAGTAAGGCATCTGGTGAAAAGATCCATATGCTTCCGGATGAGAGTCAGTAGTGCTCGTTAGTTTACTAAGAACGGAAGTGCAGATCCGGCTAAGGCGTTGTAAACCTTAGAGTAAATGATCTTCTGATCTCGACAAAATCTTGTCTCAAGAATAGTGTGAACCACTGAATTGTGCTATCATTGCCTTTCTTCATGGTAGATATGATCGTGAAGAGTATCGATAAAGTCTTGAATGCGCCCTTCTAAGATTTCAACATTACCATCTTCTCTCTGTAGATAGAGGTTGTATTCATCTTCGATAGCCTTGATCCGTTCCTTTAAGCATAGTGTGAAATCAATTGTTGATTAACGGATGGCTTCGAGAATATCTTCAAATTCATCGATGTCATTGATGAAAGTTATCATGTTGGCATGATTAGATATGACCAGAATCTGATCTGAAGAAGAGTCTGGCTCCTCCTGATCTGGTTCGGGTGGAGAATATGAGCCATCCAGAATGTCTTCATGTTGCTCTTCCTTGTCATCATCGGTATAGCTTTCTTCTGTGGATTCATCTGATGAACGAGCTTCTTCAATATTCTGGTTCATTTCAACACTTGCAGGGTTAATCTCTATATATTTAATCTCGGCCTTAGTAGTTTTCTTCTTGAAACGAATAATTAAATGGTGATCTTCCGTCTCGAGCCTCATTAATTCTTCGTGATGTTCCAGGCTTAGAGAGGGTAGTGTTGCAGTTTCTTTTATGTCTCCCATTTCCTCTTCCCCCTCAGATTCTTCCTCTTCCTCTATTTCTTCGCTGGGATCCTCTTCTTCCATTTCTGGGTCGTCCGCAGACTATGATTCGACACCCATCTTGATATCATTGGCTGTTGGTGGAGACTCATCGTCGGAAGTGATCCGTCCGGTGGAAATAGCAAACATCTCTTCCTGTCCATAAAGATCGGTGGGTAGGTCAATTTTGAAGGTAACGCTCTCCCCATGTGATTGCAAGATCAAGGTTTGATTGTACACATCAATGACAGTCCTATCCGTATTCATGAATGGTCTTCCTAATACTATTGGTGTATCTAGGTCTTCCTTAATGTCCATCACTACGAAGTCCGTAGGATATAAGAATTTGTCGACTTTCACCAAGACATTCTAAACTATGCCCTTAGGATATCAAATTGTGTGATCGCAAGCTGGATTGTCATTTTAGTTGGTTACAAGTCTCCAAATTCTAATCTCTTATAGAGAGAACATGGGATTAGGTTGATACTTGCTCCCAAACATGCTAGCGCATTGATGGTTCCAGACTGGTAGATTGAACACTGGAAAATGAATCGGCCCATATCTCCTAGCTTTTGTGGTAAAGAGTTTTTAAGTATTACTGAGCATTCTTCACTCATTGGAATTTTGTTGGAATCTTCTTATCCTTTCCTTTGTAGAGAGAAGCTTTCGGATGTATCTCTTATGGTTGGAAACTTTGGACATGGTGTCTAGGAATCTTCCATCAAGTTTGTAGGTAACAAGCTTGGATGGTTCTTCCTATAGCCTTCCAGGGTAAGGTACACAAACTAGAGTTGTAGTGGGCAGCTTCTGAGTATATGTTGACTTGTTCTTGAGCCTAGCTGACCTTCTTCGTGGTTCTTCCCTTGGGATTATGGATTCCATTTGCTTAGCTTCATCTATGTGGGGATTTTGGATAGTATTACTAGGTAATCTTCCTTGTGGTCGGGTTTCAAGGCATTGTGATAACTGTTCGAGCTCCATTTCCAGACTTTTAAGCAGCGCCAATTGATTTCTGCAATAGTATCTCTGTCTGGTCTTGTCTAGATGTAGTTCTCTGATTTAGCTGTTGTTGACCTTGAATGAACTAAGTCAACTGATCATCAGTCCCGAGAGCAGGGTTGGTAACTTTCATAATTTGGGTGGTTGCTGGTAGACCAGTGAGTAGTAGTGGTTGATCGTAGATCAATTGAGATTGTTAGGGTGGATAAGGTGGGTAGCGATAGTGAAAAGGCTGGTTGTTTATTTGAAATTGGTTAACCCTAGGTTGTTGATAGAATCTGGGATTTGATTGACAAGCTGGGTATTGGACGTAACAGACTGAACCGTCAGGGTTCTCGTACTCAACTTGATATTCTTCAGTAGGTTGCGGGGTAGTACATTTAACACAGGCATAAGCCGGGCTAACTTACTGCACCTGCGTCTTCAATTCTCCGAGTTGTTTGGCAAGAGATTACATCTTATCTGTGAAGGATTTGATGGCCTCCGTTTGATTGTTAAATGCGGAGAGTGGGGCAGATGATGAAGTTGTTTCACCACTGTTCCAGTCATGATGATGCATTGTCATGTTTTCAAGCAGCTCCCATGCTTCGTCTGCGGTTTGGTTGCTGCATCGATCGTTGTCCTATGATTTACCGTAAGACTATTGTAGAAGGTACAGATTTAAGCTGACTGTTCTAGCTAGTGATTAGGGCATTTCTTCAGCAGGGTTTTTGAATCGCTCCCATGCAGTGTAAAGAGAATCATCATAACTTTGTTTAAAGTTAATGATGTCATTATTAAGCTTGGTTTGTTTAGAAGGAGGGAAATATTTGGTTAGGAATTTAGTAGCCATCTGCGTCCATGACATGATGGAATCTTTTTCCAATCCTTCAAACCATGTTTGTGCATAATGAGTGAGAGAATAGGGGAAAAAGTATAGCCTGTCTATATCTTGTCCTATCCCTGGCTGTTTATAGGAGTTCGAAAGAGATATGAATTTAACAAGGTGAGAGTTAGGATAGTCATTCGGTAATCCCTGAAATTCACAGCTATTTTGGGTAAGCTGTATAATGTGATGCTTTAATGTAGAGACCCGTCCTAATCCATCTGGACAAAGTCCATATCGATTACAAACGATTCACAATAGTTGATTACATCGCGAGGTAATTGACCTCTATATGATACATTTTACAAACATTGCATTCGTTTTTAAAAGACAAACTTTCTTTACATAGAAAGTTGACGGCAAGCATACTATTTCATAATACCTCCAACTATAATTGACTTAATAATAATCTTGATGAACTCGACGACTCGAATGCAACGTCTTTTGAAATATGTCATGATTGACTCCAAGTAATATCTCTAATATGAGCAAATGCACAGTGGGAGATTTCTTTCATACCTGAGAATAAACATGCTTTCAAGTGTCAACCAAAAGGTTGGTGAGTTCATAGGTTTGTCATAAAACAATAAAATTCATCATTTTGATAGACCACAAGATTTAAATGATGCATGGTACAAATGGGCCCGAATCCTGTACCCACCTGTAATGTACATGCGATATCTTTTAAATACAATACACCTTTCTCGTGTACAAAATCATCTTTCATAAATCTTAGTAACCGTACACATATCTCGTGCACAAAAATAACATACACATAACCTGTGTATAAAATCATTCTCTCGATACATAACATTCACTTTTCATTTCTTTCATAGCTTGGCTTGGTAACCGACCTTAACATATAATGTGCATAATAATATCCCCAAAACAGAACATCTCATCTGTATAATAATCATATAAACTTCGAAGTACTAAACACCACGCCCACTAGCCCTTCCGTCTAGTGAACATTCTGGGTGGGGGTGTTAAACCCAGTAGCTACTTTTAGGATTCGCGTCAATTAGGCGTGCACTAATTCTCGAAATTAGTGATGTTCCCTATTTCTTAGGTTACCAAGCAATAATAATCAGGTGAAAAATATTCATATCAATTGTGGCAATTATCACGTCCACATAATTTAATGGTGGCAATTTTCACATCCACATAATTCATTCGAGGAATGTTTTGCTTGTGTCTATCTAGTCAAACATTTATAAAAGCATTTCATGTATTCGCAGTTCAAACTATATTTCAAAAGCATTAAATAAAACAGTTGTAAAAACAGCGCATTTATTCTCAGTCCCAAAAATGTAAAGAGTAAAAGGGAATCAAATAAACTCACCTAATGTATTTTGTAGTAGAAATACATATGACTAAATTGAACAATGCAGGGTTGGCCTCGGATTCACGAACCTATATCATTTATATATATATATATATATATATATATATATATATTAATACATATAATGGTAATCGAACAAATTATGTATATTATTATTAGTGATATAATTTTTATATTAATAACTTATTTGTCTCTTTAAACATATTCATTTAAATATTAATATAGATAAGTTATGTGTATTAAATATATTTTTATATAATATCATTTGTTTGTTAAATTAATGATAATACTTAAATAATGATAATAAAATAATAATGATAAAATAATGATAATAATAATAATACTGATAAAAATAATAATAATAATTATAATGTTAATAATAATAATAATAGTAATGATAATAAAAATAATACTTGATTAAGTTTTATGATTATAGCCTATAACATTCCTTTTTATCATGTCTATATAATAATAACATCATTCATAATACTTAATGTCTTAATTATATCATTAAGCGTAATCGTAACCATATTACTCTCATAATAATTACATTACATAAGTAATTATATTATATTCTTTTATCATATTCTACTTAATCATAAACCTATACTTACTTATATTATTCATAATTATTAATTATAATTTATGATCCTAACGATATCTATTTTCCTCTTAATATTTCTTAATTTATATTTTCTTTTATATCATACTAATTAATAATAATAATAATAATAATAATAATAATAATAATAATAATAATAATAATAATAATAATAATAATAATAATAATAA
The DNA here is from genome assembly GCF_046630445.1 of Rutidosis leptorrhynchoides. Lineage (NCBI taxonomy): Eukaryota > Viridiplantae > Streptophyta > Magnoliopsida > Asterales > Asteraceae > Rutidosis > Rutidosis leptorrhynchoides. Next base: position 288,005,558 of record NC_092338.1, read on the forward strand.
TAATAATAATAATAATAATAATAATAATAATAATAATAATAATAATAATAATAATAATAATAATAATAATAATAATAATGATAATAATAATAATAATAATGGTATTGGTAATAATAAAAATAGTTATAGAATACAACCTTTGAAGAAACAAGCATTTAAAAAGAAACGCCACTGCCCGGGCTCGAACTCGCGACCTCTCGCTAACCAACTCCCTTCCTAAACCACTCAACCATTTCCATTTTCCTGATTTCGATTAACCAAAAATTATATATAACCCGTTTCTTATGTCTCAGCCCAACCATTAAAATAGAATTCGGCCCAACAATAAAATAAGACTTAGCCCAACAATCAATTACGTTCACGGCCCAATGGAAACTAAAACATGGGACACGGCCCAACAAATAAATCAAGTTACACACCCTACTAATAATTACAGCCCAAATGCGTTTTTAGTCTGCCAATAAATAAATAACAACGACACAGGAGCTGAAGGCAGGAACATGGCAGCCCACTAAATTGTTCACCCCGTCCAGTTTTTGTAAAATAAATTAAGTTGACAGGATAAAGTGGGTAGGGTATTCGGTTTACTACATGCAGCCGTAACTTTACAGCTCATCTTCACACCATTATTATATCATCATCGAATCAATCAAGTTGCACTGTTTATCACTATCTTTTTCATCATCCCATTCTCTAATAAAAAACAAGAACAAAAACAGGAAAATAGCTGCAGCAGCAGTCCACGGAGATGAATGATAGTAAAGATGAGGTTTTATAATCGTGAAAAAAAAAATGTTGAAAGTGATGGTGATTCATGATGTAATTCGAAGAGAGAGAAAGAAAACATGGTGGTTTTGAGTGGTGATTTGCGGTGACTGTTCAGACTAAAACATAATAAATGAGTCGAGCAATGACCCACATATTCCTTGGTTATGTTTGGGTGCTTTCATCTACAAGACAAGAATCAGGAAAAAAAATAAGGTTGCAGCTGCAGTAGCGAGTAACAAGGGTTGAAGAAAGAAAAGAAGAGAGAGAGAAAGAGTAGAGTTTGATTTGTCACAACAACAAAAGGAATTCGCAGGTGGGTGTTGTTTGTTAAATCATTAGAAATAGAAAGAAACATATAGCAGCACTAGCTATATTGGTGACGGTTTTCGAACATCACATAAGGAAAACTTGAATGGGAATAACAAATAATGGCAGTAGTGTAGTTGTAGAAGATATAAGATATTCGATGATTATTAATGATATGTGCGTGTGGGGGGTGTTCTTCCCGAGTCAGAAACGGGCATGATATTAATAGTAAGAAAACAAGGATGATTTAAATAGAAAATTTCGTACATTAACATTTAATTGTGATGATGGTGGCTTGAGATTATGGTGGTGATCGATGGGTTAGTGAGGGTGTCCAAAAGATGATGGTAAGTTTGATCATAAAACAGGGATGGAAGCTTTCAAATAGAGTAACATGATGGAGATGGTGATGGGTTGTAGTGTTTATGGTAGAAGGTGGTCTCAATGGTGGCTTTTGTGGTAGTTCCCACTGTGAAGTTGGGTTGGTTGTCAATGGAAACAGAAAAGAGGTAGGAAAGTATACAAGAAAGAGGTGGTGGATGTCTGTGTTCAAATCCTATATGCATATAAGTATATTATATAATATAGGTAATAAACTAGTAGAAACAAGTTAGTGGATCAAGAATAAAACGTGCAAAAACATAAATTAATAAAATAAAATTAGCAGACTACAATTTGGAAGTTTGTAGTCGACATAAATCACAAGATGAACATGAATGAGGTAAAGTTGATATTGATAGGAAATAGATTAATATTATTTGTTAATTTATTTTTAATTAATATTAATAATTAATAAATATATTATTAATAATAATAAATAACAGTAATAATTATATTCAGTAATAATGATAAATAATAATAACAACAAAAATAATGATATTATAATTTGTAAATGATAATAACAACATTATTTATAATAATAACAGTATTGAAAACTATAATGGTTTTTAATAATAATGGTATAATAAAAATAATAGTATTAATGATAGCAATGATATTAGTAATAATAATAATTATAGTAATATCTTATTTTTGTTTTATTTTACATAATTAATTTTAATATCAAGGACATATAATATTTCAAATTATATATATATATATATATATATATATATATATATATATATATATATATATATATATATATATATATATACACACACACACACACAATATTTTTACGATTAATTATTCGTGAATCGTCGAGAGCACAGTCAAAGGATAATTGAATATATGAAACAGTTCAAAAATATTCAAGACTCAATATTGAATATATGAAACAGTCAAAGGATAATTGAATATATGAAACTTTGCTTATGGTGTCGGAAGCATATAAAGATTAAGTTTAAATTTGGTCGAAAATCTCCGGGTCATCACATTTAACTCGAACGAGTGTCCTTGAATCCTAACGCCATTCAATCTGATCGGTCCTCCTCGACCTTCAATCGAGGGTTTGGTGTTTTCTGTTAGAGTAACACGTAACGCCATTCGATTTCTGATTCATTCTTCTTTTCGCGCTTTAGAGATTATTGCGTCTGGATCAGGTACGAATAACAACGGCCCTGGTATAGATCGGGTTTGGGTCATACATTGAGTATGCCTTTTTATTTTAAATTTTAAGTAGATAAGCTAAATTCCTAATTTAATTTAAGGGAATCTAAGGCAATTTTAATCTAAGGTAATCTAAGGCAATTTTAATCAAGGTAATCTTAGGTAATTAATGTAATCTAATGTAATTATCCTAAGTTTAAATATGTTTTTGGTTCTTGCTACCGATTCCTTGGTATTTTGATAATAGAGCGTCGCACGAACTATTCAGCAAACCAAGTGGCCAGGCCGACTACGGAGAGGCAGGATCTTTTTGGTCCCAATATAATTGGAGACTATTCGGATAATCCAACAACCAAGTCCGTGTATAATTGTCTTTTAGACATCACTAAATGCTTATGAATGAGTTTGATAAAAGCAGTATTGTCTAATACCAGTTATCCGGCAGCGGCGCTAAAAACTTGACTCTCTTTTGATATGACCGAAACGGATAGTTTTATTAATGTGGTGTCATCAGACTGCAAAGCATCAGAATCAGTTGCCAAGTGGGGGAGTTAATAGTTTTAAACTTATATTTAGCGGGGCCTAAATCGTACTACTCCTTATTATGAGTAAGGGAAGTATGACCTAGGGTTGTATTTTTAAGATATCAGCAGAATCAAACCTATAATGAAAGTGTAAGATAATTCTAAAGTGAAGGAGTAGTAGGTTATACCTAATTTTTAGGTTTTCTAGTTTATAAGATAAAGTGAATGCGATAAAATTTTTAATTTAGATAAGGTTAAAACAAGCGCATACTATGGTTTCATCAGTTACTTTGTCGAAATTATGGAATGCTGGCTCATGAATAGGTAATGACCTTGTATTCATTACACTGGTCCTAAACGCCCCTGTCATAAGACTTGTGATAATGCTAAAAACAAACATATATTTCATAGCATTATCCCTCAAAAAAGACAAGCTTTTAGTTGCAATTGTTCTATTTACGAGTAATATTCATTTAAATAATAAAAGATGAAGACAAAAGACAGATTCGACGAATTGAAGACGCAAACGGCCAAAAAGCTAAAAAGTACAAAGTACAATCAAAGTGGTTCAAATTATTGATGAGAAACGTATAAAAATTACAAGAGTACGAGCCGCAAAACGCAAAGTACAAGATATTAAATTGTACGCAAGGACGTTCGAAAATCTGGAACCGGGACCAGGTTCAAATTATTGATGTTTCGCGAGGTGTATATAAAATAGCTTATATTTTTACAGGAAATACTATTAAATACGATACAATTTTACACAAGATATTTATTTATTTAGAGAATGGATATACTTAAACCTTGCTATAACACTTATAGGCAGTGTACCTAATCGTACAGTAGTGTAGTTTTTAGTAAGTCCGGTTCGGTCCACAGGGAATCTTTTTAAACAAAGCTTAACACTATATTACTTTACTTTTATAAAAATACAAATATATATATATAAGTAATATTATTATTATAAAGGGGGGTTTTTACCGTTTAATGACTGGTTTGTCGATTTTAAAACTTTTAGTTGCAGTTAAAACCAAATGTAAAATAATAAAAATAAATACAAGACTTAATTTAAAGCGTAAAGTAAATAACGATAATAAAATTGCGATTAATAAAAATGCGATAAAATAAACTTGCGATAATTAAAAAGTACGATAATTAAAAGTGCAATTAAATACAATAACAATAAAAATGTGATAATTAGAAGTGCAATTAAATATAAAATAAAGGAAATTAAATATGAAATAAAAGAATTATGCTTATTTAAACTTCCGTAATCATGATGTTTGACGTGTTGATTTCAGTTTTATGCCATGGGTTAATTGTCCTTTGTCCTGGATTATTTAATATGTCCATACGGATTTTGTCCATAATAGTCCATCAGTCATAAATATAAAGAGCGAAAGCCTTCGTCAAATTATTCTTATTCCCGAAGTCAAATATTCCAACTAATTGGGGATTCGAATTGTAACAAGGTTTTAATACTTTGTTTAATGAATACACCAGGTTATCGACTGCGTGTAAACCAAGGTTTTACTACTTTGTTAACAATTACACCAATTACCCTTGAATGTAATTCACCCCTGTTTCAACAAGTCTATTAACTATTAATCCAGTTCCGTATCCGGTAAAATGAATAATTATTGGTATTTATAGATATCCCGCCCACCGTACCCAGTCAAGCGTATGTGGTTATATATAAATACGTCGAATTATAAGTTTGTATATTAAATTAACAAGGTATTGTTTAGTTAATATAAAACCCATTAATAGCCCATAGTCTAATTTCCACAAGTGTCGTTCTTTTATCCAAACCCCAATTATGGTACATAGCCCAATTACCCAATTTTAGTAATTAGCCCAACATCATGATTACTTCGGATTAAATAAGCATAATAATAACTTAGCTACGAGACATTAATGTAAAAAGGTTGAACATAACTTACAATGATTAAAAATAGCGTAGCGTTACACGGACAGAATTTCAACTTACACCCTTACAATATTCGCTAACATACCCTTATTATTAGGATTAAAATTAAAATTAAAATATAAATTATATATATTTTACGTATATGAGAGAAGAAAAAAAAATGATTTTTGCGATCAGAATTCGGTTGGCTTTATAGGGATTTTCAGAAATTGGGGCTCCGCGACTCGCGGAATTTTTTGCCTTCAAACTCCGCGAGTCGCGGAGTTTGAGATTACAGCTCACACAATTTGGAGTCTTTCTTGCCGACGGATTTTTAAATAAATATAATATATTAAATAATTATAAGAATTATTTAAATATTATATTATATTTATGTGCATAGTTGACTTGTAATTTTTAGTCCGTTGCGTCGAGCGTTGAGAGTTGACTCTGGTCCCGGTTCCGGATTTTCGAACGTCCTTGCGTACAATTTAATATCTTGTACTTTGCGTTTTGAATATTGTACTCTTGTAATTTCGAGACGTTTCTTATCAATAATTGGAACCTCTTTGATTGTCTTTTGTACTTTTGAGCTTTTTGGTCGTTTGCGTCTTCAATTCGTCGAATCTGTCTTTTGTCTTCACCTTTTATTATTTAAACGAATATCACTTTTAAATAGAACAATTGCAACTAAAAGCTTGTCTTTCTTGAGGAATAATGCTATGAAATATATGTTCGTTTTTAGCATTATCAAATATTCCCACACTTGAGCGTTGCTTGTCCTCAAGCAATATCGTCATGAATCACTTCTTTATTCTTCACACTTTGTACATCAGTGATTTCTGTACGGCGGTATAAACAATGGTAGTAACGATATGGTTTACAGTCCCACATGACTATAAAAATTTAGATCCATTAAGGAAATTGGATCTTTATGAAAACATTTGATCTTTTGAAAATTAAATCTAGCTTTTACCCTAGATAAGTTTTCTGGAATAACCCTTCACCGGTGTTTGCAAAATATTTTTGTGGGTTTGGTGGGTTTCAGATTTGAAAATTTTAGCTCAAAACTTGCGGTTTTGTGTCACCCACTTGCTAACCTTGTATTTGGAAAGCAACACGTCCAGTTTACTTGTCCCGTATATTACCTTTCGGTAAACTACCGTCCGGTTGTAAAGGAAGCGTTGAACAAGCAACTGTTAAGGCAATGTCCCCTGACATGCTTTTAATTATGGTCTATAACGTGTCGGACGCAATTACTATCCTTGGTAGGAGCAATAGTAAAGCTCACCCTTATAATTTTTCGGTCTGGCACAAGGTCCTGTCTTTGACCATGCTATGCAACTACCGTTCTTACGGTTGACACCCGATTTGGTTCAGGTGACCTAATGAATTCCAGGTGAATTCCTAGGATTTTACGTTCAAAGGTAATGAACGCATTGAAAATGGGTTTTCAGAAAACAAATCGGTTTATAATTTTATCAAAATATTTTCTCGTTCAAGCTCGAGTTTAGATATCATTGAATTCCATGAGTTTGAATTCTCAATCTTTAAGGTCAATCTCAAGGATTGAGTAATATCAGGCTTAAAAGCTGATTTTTGATCTTTTAAGGAGATTATCCTTTCTGGGGATCTGATTCATTAGTCTTATCCAGCTAATTTGCATGGTGCCCCCCCCATTTTACGAGATAAATCCTTCTCATGGTTAGGATAAATCTGACCACTCGGCGACCCTGTTTAATGCTGAGGTCCGTGGATTTCCTGCTGATTTTAGTGATGACTTTTCTAGATTTTTCGTCAACCTACAGCTGGTCTGAACGACAACTTCTTGACCTAAATCAAGAAGCGCGTGTCTTTTTCGGAAGACTTTACTTCCTTTTAATGATGAAATTGATTCATCGTGTAGATCCATCTCTTCTTTTCTTTCATCGGGTAAAACAGTTTAGTTTAGTCCAAAGCAAAAGTATTTTCAGTTATTTGTTACAGAAATATGTGACATATGTTTAAGATAACTTGGAAATTTTCCCACACTTGGCTTTTATTTTCCTTTTTATCGTCCTCTATTCCATTTTAAATGAATTTTAACATTTTGGTTTGTTTCTCAATTTATGTCCTTTCTGAGGTAACAATAATTTCGGTGTTAAAATCTAGTTTTATCGTTCATAAATATGTATAAACATGTTTTTGAGTTCATTTAATTGAAAATTTTGAAAAATTTTACTAGAATTGGGTAATCAGTATATAAGACTAGGGCTGTTCTTTATTATCTGAGAGCACTAGATTCTAATACAACTACTGCTTTACTAGTATTTTTAATGGTAACCAAGTGTATAAAGTAAAAATTTTAAAATCCGAAAGAATTTAACCCCTTCCCACACTTAAGATCTTGCAATGCCCTCATTTGCAAGAAATCAGTAACAATTTAAATTATTGAGGGTGATTTGTGTGAAAATGATTAAATTTTTACCAAAGTTTCCAAATATATTGGCGTTTGTTTGCTGAATGATAAATGGTGCACATCATTTGTTCATTCCGTCTTGTTGTTATTTCACATATATTTTGCATCTTGTCGTCAAAATTAGTTGCTTTTGCTGAACTTAATGCCAGTCTTTGAAAATGCGTTGTTTTACCCTGTTGTGTACATAAGATAAACTGCAAACATATATACATATTTTTTAAGTTTGGTATATTACCCCACATTCAAAAATTATTAAAATCTAAGAATAAAAGTTAGAAAAGTATTAAAACTATTACAATATTAACATAAGTATTAAATGTATCAACATTACAAATTACAAAATAAATAAAAAATAAGTAGACTAGGGATGATATTGATACCAATAGGGGTTCCAGGCATAACCATAGGTGCTATAAAATGCTTCGGCAGGGTTATACGTAGGATACGGTGGCTGCATCTCTATAGACCAGGGAGGGAAGATGGGTTTCGGTGTAGGAATATAGTTTCTACCTATATGTTGGCAATGAGCTATGATTTGGTTCTGATGAACTTGCCAATCTTCAAATGCTCTCTGTCTAGCATTTTCGTACTCCTGTGAAGCTATAAACCTTTGCATTTCTTGCATCTCATTTCCCCCTCCTACATTACCTTGTTGTTGGTTTCTCTCAACCTGTGGATGTCTACCATGGTATTGTACTGCGGCGTTATTTCGCCTCTTCAAAACTTTCGCACCATGGTATACATTTAAACCTATAGTATCGCGGGGTTCTGGTTCTTCTAATAATAATCCCCCCCGACTTATATCCACACCGAGATATTCACCAATCAAAGTAATAAAAATACCACCTCCTATTATGCTATGCGGTCTCATCCCCCTGACCATAGCTGATAAATAATAACCCACACAATAAGGTATACTTACAGCGCTTTGTGGGTCTCGAATACACATATGGTAAAACAAATCCTGTTCATTTACCTTTTCCTTGTTCTTACCTCTTTGTGTAATTGAATTAGCTAAAAACCTATGAATCACTCTTAATTCAGCTCTATCTATATCCAAATAAGAGTAATTCCCCCCTTTGAATCGGTGATGGCTTGTCATTTGACTCCATACACCGTGTGTATCAAAATTTTCATCTATCTTTCTACCATTTAGTATCAATCCTCTACAATCGGCAGATGCTAACTCCTCAGGCGTATATATACGTAAAGCCTGAGCCATGTCCAGTAAAGACATGTGGCGCATCGAACCGCCTAACAAAAATCTAATAAAAGATCGATCGGTTAAACTAGTTACCCGATCATTCAACTCTATACTACACAACAATTCTTCACACCATACTTTATATACAGGTCTACGCATGGTGAATAAACGTACCCAGTCATTAAAAGTAGAATTACCATACCTCTGTACAAGTAATTCCCTAATTGGCCCGACCAATTCTACTGCTTCTAAGGGTCCCCATTCTATGACCCTAGGTACCTCAACAACTTTAGAATGAAGAGTATGCAAACCCCTTTGATACTTTGGATAATCTATCCAAAGTCTGTCAAATCTCAGGTTCGGGTGCAACTCTTCCAAGTGCATATCAGAAAATGTCATGACTGGATGAGGTATATCTTGCTTGTAGTAGTTATCCACCTCCTGTTGTTACGCATTCTCAGCAGGAGCATTGCGAGCTTGGGATGAAGATTCACTTCTTTCAGTCTGCAAAACACATCAAACACAATTTTTGTGCATCCAAATATGCATTAGTGTCAGCAAAATCATCAATCAAAATAATTACAATGACATGATCAATTTATATCAAACTTAAGCTCATTTTCACATTTTTATCAAATCTACACTTTTTCAAATAAGCATATACGAAAATGTTTGCCAAGTTCATAAGCATTCAACTCAAATAACATGTCAAAATAATCATTATTAGCAATTAAACAAGTTTCAAATGGCATTATCTCTCAAAAATCAAGTTCATGAATTTTAGACTTGAAAAAGTCCACTTTAATTCTTAAAATCATGTTTAGGCTCAAAGTTTGGATCATTTAACTACCTAGACATGTTACACTACTTAATTTAGCAACAATTCATGACAAAAATCGGCCATAACCTGTTTATATCAAAAAGCCCCAAATTTGCTCAAGAACCAAACCCTAGATTACTCAAAATTTGAAGTTTAAGGCTTCTAATCATGTTAAACAGCATCAATCTAGGTTATACAAGCATAATACATAATCAATTTAAGCATAATTACACTAAAAAGCATCAAAATCAAATTGGGGAAAAAAATTGCTCAAGAACACTAATTTTCGGATTAAATGGTGTTTAAGTGTAGAAATTTACCGTTTTTCTTGAGTAATTCCTTGATAGCATCCTTCTCAACATGATTTTAGTAAAAGATTTGATGATTAACGGTTAAAAATTGTGTTTTTGGGGGTTTTTTTTCGTGTTTTTGCGTCTGTTTTCGCAGCTGTTCTTCGCAGTATGTTTTTGTGGGGAGTGAACTGGTCTGTTTTTTTACGTTTTATTTTTTTTTCTGGGTTTTGGTCCTCCCGCGACTCGCGGGGATTAAACCTCCAAACTCCGCGAGTCGCGGAGTTTGGTATTATTTTTTTTTTTAATTTTTTATTTTTAATAACTTATACTAATTAAAACAATTAAGCAACTAATTTTAAAATTTTGTTTCCCTTGTTATTTAGGATGAGGTCGTTTCGGATCGATGTCCTAGTCCGTCCCTCGACAAAATTTTAAAATTTGTCTTTTTTGTAGCGATTGTTTTAAAGGCTAAGATTTTTGGTTTTTTAAGGTTTTTTGCATACTTTAATTCAATAAGATTAAAAATAATGATAATAAAAGTTCTCGTCCCTCCCTCGGGTAAAGCAATTTCGGTTCAAAGACCTAGTATTCAACTTACGACGAATTTTAAAAATCATATTTTTAACTTAATGAGATAAAGTAAATTTTTGTTTTTAAATTCACACAATTTAAATATAAAATTCAAAATTAATATTAAAATTCACACCAAACTTAAAATTTAAAATTCATATTTTAGAAATTAAAAATTCACACCAAACTTAATTTTAAAAATTCATATTATAAATTCACACCAAACTTATATTAATTTTTCAAATATTTACAATTTTAAATATATTGTTTTTATAAAGTTTACAATATTAATTTAAGATTTAAATATTAATTTTAAAAACATGGTAAAAATAAAATTAAAAATCTTTTTGGCTTTTTATCCCACTTTAATCAATCAAATATTATCAAAAATATGCGCCCGTCTTTTCGGTAAAGTAATTTCGGTTCCATGACCTAATTTAACTCATGACGAATTTTTGAAATATTTTGGGTTGATTGATTAAAGATATTTATACCTTAAGAATAAACGTTAAATTTCGCAGTGATGTAATAAATTTTTGAATGATATCAATAATTTCGGTCGCCAAACCTAATTTTATTCAATACCAATTTAATACTTTTTAGCGAACAAATTAGCGTTTATTATCAAAAGGTTAAAAATAAAATAAAAACTGTACAAACATACCTGTGAAATAGATTTCTTAGTTATATGATCTATCCCATTCATAAGATAGTCGGTTTAATTGGTTTTCCATGGCTACATAGGCGTAACCTCGAGCATTCAGTGTCTTTTCTTCTAAACATATGAACGGTCCGTCTCTGCATAAAGTAACAAATTCGGTGTTTGAATAGGTTTGATTATTTGAACATTTACCTCCATGTGACCATTTTCCGCATTTGTGACATCTTTCTAGGTGTCGTGCTCTTCTTTTTGCTGCGGATTTTGATTTTTCTTTACCAAATTGTAACTTATTATCTTCGCATCTGGATTCTTTTCTAACTCCGTCCATTCTTTCTCTGATTACTGATACTATTTCACTCGGTAGTATGTCATTATTACGTTTAGTGATCAAAGCGTGTAGCATTAGACCATGGTTTAGTTCACAGGCAGTCTTCATTTTGTAAAAACCTAAAAAAAATAAAAATTCAGAATGGGGGGAGAAGACTAGTTCTTTAGGGTCTGCTAGGGAAAGACCATTCGGGTTCCATTTTCGAGAACTACACGAAAACAGACAATCTAACTCTAACAGAAATACATAAACCCCCTATACTTAGTTTAAATTGTGATTAACGTTATTTTCAATTGAATCATCAACAACTTGTATATCTTTGACTTTTACTTCAATCCATTTGTTGATTTCCTCCGGAACTTTCACAAATTCAACTAACACTGCCTTTTCTTTTGACGATAAATTGGATATTAATCGGTTTTATAGCTTAAAGTTTTCTTTAATCTTAGCATCGTGAATCCGTTTATAAAGTTTCTTCGTTGAACTGTTAAAAATGGGTTCATCTAATTTCGTATTATCAGCGGCATTCTTTGTGATTGGATCATCATTTAGTGTTTCTTCATCTTCCCCACACTTATGCGTTTTTATTGGTCTAACAGTTTTGGTTTGTGGCGATCTAAACTTTCGGTTCACAAAGGTGATCGATGTATCACCATCCCTAAGTGTCATTCTACCTTCCCTTACATCAATGAATGCCTCGGTGGTTGCTAAAAATGGCCGACCTAGAATTAGAGGAACATCAAGGTTTTCCTCCATATTAATCACTATGAAGTTTGCAACAAAGGTCAAACTTCCCACGTTAACAAGTAAATTATTTGCTATTCCAACCGGGTGTTTAATGGTTTGGTCAAATGATTGAACACCTATTTTGGTTGGTTTTAATTTACCCATGCCTAATCTTTTGTATAAGGAAAGAGGCATAATATTTGCACTTGCTCCTAAATCTGCGAGTCCATTATATACAGCACCATCATTAAGTAAGCAAAGAAATGATAAATTCACCCGGGTCTCCTACTTTAGTAAGTCGAGTTGGTTTGTAAACTTTTTTCGGGTGTTCTTTCCTTGATTCTTTCATTTCTATTTGAATTTCTTGTTCACATTTTTCTTCATTTCTTGGAATGGGAGGTTTGTATAGGAATTCTTCTTTATCACTCAAATTTAAATCCTCCCTATATTCCAATTTTGATTTTTCATATGTTGTTGATAACATATTTATGTTTTCATTTTGAAGGTTTTCTTGGGTGGTGAAATTATGATTAACTTCATTGTCAACTTCCATCGGACCATGTATGTAGTGTTTAACTCTGTGACCATTAACTTTAAATTCAATCCCATTTGAATTTATTAATTCTATCGTTCCGTATGGGAAAACTCTTTTGACTATGAATGGTCCAGACCATCTTGATTTCAATTTTCCAGGAAATAGCTTGAATCGTGAATTGAAAAGAAGAACTCTGTCTCCTTCTTTAAATTCTTTTGAACTTCTGATTCTTTTATCATGCCATTTCTTCGTTCTTTCTTTATAGATTAACAAATTTTCGTATGCTTCATGTCTTAATTCTTCTAATTCGTTTAGTTGACTTAATCGTAGACGTCCGGCTTCATGTAAATCAAGATTACATGTCTTCAAAGCCCAAAATGCTTTGTGTTCAATTTCTACTGGAAGATAACATGCTTTTCCATAAACAAGTTTTAAAGGTGTGGTTCCAATTGGAGTTTTGTAGGCTGTTCTAAAAGCCCAGAGTGCATCCTCCAATTTAATGGACCATTCCTTCGGATTTGATCCTACGGTTTTCTCTAGAATACGTTTTAAAGCTCGGTTGGTATTTTCAACTTGTCCACTTGTTTGTGGATGATATGCGGTGGAGATTTTATGAGTTACTCCATATCTTTTAAGAACTTTCTCAAGTTGATTATTACAAAAATGAGTACCCCGATCACTTATTAAAGCTTTCGGTATTCCAAACCTTGCAAAAAGATGTTTTAAAAAGTTGACTACAACTCGTGCATCGTTAATTGGGAGAGCTTGTGCTTCCGCCCATTTAGATACATAATCAATGGCTACGAGTATATATAGATTATTATGAGATTTTGGAAATGGACCCATAAAGTCAATACCCCAAATGTCAAATACTTCACATACTTGGATGACATTTTGTGGCATTTCATCACGTTGACTTATTTTTTCGGCCCTTTGACAAGCATCACAGGATTTGCAAAGAAGGTGTGCGTCTTTGTAAATTGTAGGCCAATAGAATCCAGCATCATAAACTTTTCTTGCTGTTAGTTGAGGCCCATAATGCCCTCCTGTTGGTCCTGTGTGACAATGGTTTAATATTTTACTGGCTTCATCTCCAAATACACATCGGCGTATTATTCCATCGGGACAACTTTTAAACAGATGTGGATCTTCCCAAAAATAGTATTTTATATCACTGAAGAATTTCTTTCGTTTTTGGTACGATAATCCTTTTTCAAGGAATCCACAAACTAAGTAGTTTGCATAGTCTGCAAACCATGGGATTTCTTTATAATCTATCTTCAATAGATATTCATCAGGAAAGTTGTTATGTATGGCCGATTCATTTAGAACTTCTAATTCGGGATTTTCAAGACGAGAAAGATGATCAGCGGCGAGATTTTCTGCTCCTCTTTTATCTCGGATTTCAATATCAAACTCTTGTAAGAGTAAGATCCAACAGATTAATCTTGGTTTAGCATCTTATTTTGAAAATAGGTATCTAAGAGCAGAATGGTCGGTATAGACCACCGTTTTTGCTAGAACGAGATATGATCGAAATTTGTCAAAAGCAAAGACAATAGCAAGGAGTTCTTTTTCAGTAGTTGTATAGTTCGTTTGTGCTCCTTGTAACATCTTACTAGCATAATATATAGGTTGAAATCATTTTTCAATCCTTTGTCCTAAAACGGCTCCCATTGCAAAATCACTTGCATCGTACATTAGTTCAAATGGTAGATTCCAATTTGGTGTTATCATGATCAGCGCATTAGTGAGTTTCTCTTTAAAAATATTAAAAGATTTGATACATTCATCTGAAAAGATGAATGGAGCATCTTTTTCTAGGAGTTTATTCATAGGAGTGGCAATTTTAGAAAAATCTTTTATGAAACGTCTGTAAAAACCGGCATGCCCTAGAAAACTCCTAACTCCTCTAACATTGGTGGGATGTGGAAGTTTAGCAATTACATCTACTTTAGCTCTATCCACTTCAATTCCTTCTTTTGAAATTTTATGACCAAGAACGATGCCCTCTTTAACCATGAAATGGCATTTCTCCCAATTAAGTACTAGATTTGACTGTTCGCATCTAATAAGCATTCGTTCAAGATTAACTAGACATGATTCAAATGTATCACCGAAGACTGAAAAGTCATCCATGAAAACTTCCATGCATTCTTCTATCATGTCGTGAAAAATCGCCATCATACACCTTTGAAAGGTTGCAGGGGCGTTACAAAGTCCAAATGGCATGCGTTTGTAAGCAAAAGTACCATAAGGGCACGTGAATGTGGTTTTCTATTGATCTTCGGGTGCTATTGGAATTTGAAAATATCCGGAAAATCCATCTAGAAAACAATAATAACTGTTTTCGGCTAATCTTTCCAACATTTGATCTATGAAAGATAAGGGAAAGTGATCTTTTCTGGTGGCGTCATTTAATTTTCCATAATCAATACATACACGCCATCCTGTTACAGTCCTAGTAGGAATAAGCTCATTTTTCTCATTTGTAATGACAGTCATGCCACCCTTCTTAGGCGCGCATTGAACTGGGCTTACCCATGGACTATCAGAAATGGGATATATCAAACCTGCGTCTAGCAGTTTAATAATCTCTTTCTTAACTACATCTTGCATATTAGAATTTAGTCTTCGTTGGCGTTGCACATACGTTTTATGACCTTCTTCCATAAGGATTTTATGTGTGCAATACGAAGGACTTATTCCTTTAATATCATGAATCTTCCATGCAATGGCTGGTTTATGAGCTTTCAACACAGAAATGAGTTGTGATTTCTCATTTTCAGTAAGAGAAGACGATATTATTACAGGTAATTCAGATTCACCATGTAAATAAGCGTATTCCAAATGGTTTGGAAGTGGCTTTAACTCTAATTTCGGAGGTTCTTCTATCGATGATTTGTATCGATATCTGTCTTCTTCTTTTAGCATTTGAATTTCTTCTGTTGTTGGTTCATATCCATTAGCTATAAGTGTAGCTAATATTTCAGCTTCATTAATTGGTTCATTACTTTCTCCTAAAGAACATTCTCCCGTTCCTTGTAATTCTGAAAATTCTTCTAATAATTCTGCATGTGCATCTATAGTTTGAATATAATAACATGTATCATCTGCAGATTGCGGTTGTTGCATTGCTCTATCAACTGAAAAGGTAACACTCTCGTCCTCTATACTTAGGGTCAGTTTCTTACCAAACACGTCTATCATTGCTTTAGCCGTGTTTAAGAATGGTCTTCCTAATATGAGAGGAACTTGAGAATCTTCTTCCATGTCCAAAACAACAAAATCTACTGGAAATACTAAAGTACCAACTTTAACTAGCATGTTCTCCATTATCCCTCTAGGATATTTTATTGATCTATCGGCTAGTTGTATGCTTATTCTGGTTGGTTTCAATTCTCCAAGGTCTAGTTTAGCGTATAGTGAATACGGCATTAAGTTTATACTAGCACCTAAGTCTGCCAATGCTTCTATTGAACTAAGACTACCCAGAAAACATGGAATTGTGAAACTTCCTGGATCGGATAGTTTTTCTGGTATCTTATTCAACAGTACTGCTGAACAATTAGCATTCAAAGTAACAGCCGAGAGTTCTTCCATTTTCTTTCTATTTGAGATTAGATCTTTCAAGAATTTAGCATATCTAGGCATTCCTGAAATCACATCAATGAAAGGAAGATTTACATTTATCTGTTTAAACATATCCAAGAATTTGGATTGCTCGGCTTCAAGTTTCTCTTTCTTCATTTTACTCGGGTAAGGAAGTGGTGGTTGGTATGGTTTAACATAAGGTTTAGCCTTAACTGTGTTATCTTCATTAACCTTTTCAACTACCGGTTCTGTTTCCTTATCTTGTTCAGGTTGTGGTTCTTGTGGAGTAGGAATAGCTTTATCAGAAGTTACAGGTATTTCAGGTGGTTTAAGTGTTGTACCACTTCTTGTGGTAATAGCTTTAGCTGTTTCATTCCGGGGGTTAGCATTTGTATCACTAGGTAGACTTCCCGGTTTTCTTTCACCTATTAACCTTGCTAGGTTACTTACTTCTTGTTCCAGATTTTGAATAGAAGCTTGTTGATTTCTAAATGCTTGAGCATTTTGTTCATTAGTTTGTTTCTGAGATGTGAAAAACTGTGTTTGAGTTTCAACTAGCTTCGTCATCATATCTTCTAAATTCGGCTTTTTATCACCGGTTTGTTGCGGTGGTTTGTTTTGAAAATTAGGTCTTTGCTGATTGTAAGTATTATTAGATACTTGTTGATTGCTAGGACCTTGTTGGTTGTTGTATGGAATATTTCGGTTATAGTTCTGGTTTTGATTGTAAATAGGTCTTGGCGGTTGATAATTATTCTGATAATTATTTCCAGGCCTTTGGTTTATGTATGAAATATTCTCTCTTTGTTCCATTGTTAATTCAATACTGAGATAATCTTTTGTCAAATGTGGTCCTCCACACTGCTCACAACTAATTCGTATTGAGTGAATATCTTTAGTCATCTTTTCCATTCGTCTCTCGACAGCATCTATCTTTACGGAAATGGAATCTAAGTCATGGCTAGAATCGGCTCTAGCTGCTTTAGATGATCTAATGATATCTTTTTCTTGGTGCCACTCATGTGAGTGGGAAACAGTGTTATCAATAATTTTGTAAGCATCAGTTTCGGTTTTCTTCATAATAGAACCACCAGCTGCTATATCTATGTATTTCCTTGTAGTGATGTCGCATCCTTGGTAGAATATTTGTACTATTTGACAGGTGTCTAAACCATGTTGCGGACATCCTCTTAATAATTTTCCATATCTAGTAAGTTTCATTCGGCTTCTGTGTAAACGTAACAATTTCTGCTTGAAGTCTTACGGCTTTAGATGCCGGAAAGAATTGTTTAAGAAATTTTTCAACTAAAACATCCCATGTATCAATCGCCCCTTCAGGTAACGATTCCAACCAATCTTTGGCTTCTCCCTTTAAAGTCCAGGGAAATAACATGAGATATATCTGTTCATCCTCCACTTCTCGGATTTTAAATAGTGTGCAGATCCTATTAAAGGTACGTAAATGTTCATTTGGATCTTCCTTCGGCGCACCACTAAATTGGCATTGATTAGTCACCATGTGTAGAATTTGTCCTTTGATTTCATAATCTGGCGCATTAATGTCTGGATGAGTTATTGCGTGACCTTGGCCAGTGCGTTTAGCTCTCATTCGGTCTTCCATACTTAAAGATTCCAGATTCTCCATAATTGAATTTGTTGAATCGGAATCACTAGAGGATTCTGATTTAATAGTTCGTTCCTCAACAATCTCTGTTTGAATGATTGGTGGTTCCGGAGGAAAGTTTAGTAGTTCAGGATCTACGAATCATTCCTGAATATTCTCCGGATTCTCAATTGTGAGGTCGGGTTCAAAAAATGGATTATCAAAAATTTGAACTGGAGTACTTGGTCGACTGGATGACGATTCTAAAGAAAAATCAACGGCAGTAATATTTGCTAAATGTCTTGATCTAGTTACAGGTGGTGAACGTACAAAAGGTGGTGAACGTCTTGCTCGGTGCATTCACTGAATATCCTATTAGTTTTAAAAAGGAAAGAAAAATTATAATAAGTTATCCAATCAATAGACTTTTCTAATTTTGCCCACGTTTCGAATAGCCAAAAGATGCAGCAGAGGGGCAGGATTCGTTTGGTCTCAATATAATTGAGGACTGTTTGGCTCCAATAACCCGGTCCACGTACAAATCCAACTATTACTACGAACCAGAAAATTTTGATGTCTATCAATTTAACCACTTAAAATAAATTTTCGTAATTTTAAGAAATTTAGATAAGAAGTAGAATAAAAATCTATGTCCTAAAACTAGAATAGCGAGAAATAAGAAAGAAAAAGAGTTCGTCGAAAAAGGTCGAAAAAGAAAAATGGTTGAAAAATAAAAGGTGACGGAAAAATAAAAGAAACTTATAAAACTTTAAAATACTTGACTAACCTAACCTTATTACTACAACTAACTTAAAATTATAATCGCAAATTGAGATTACTAATTGGAATGATAATTGATACATAGGTAAAAGTCGTCTAAAAATATTAAAGCTTACAGGAAAAACTAAATCCCAAATGGAAATAACTTAAAAAGAAACTAAAATTAAAAAGGCGTCGCAAAATTCTAAAGCACCTAAATCTTAGTCTAAAGAAAAAGCACTTAAGGGATTTTACGGCAAAGCCTAAAAATATAGAAGTAAAAATAACTATGGCAAAAACTAAGTTTAAAACTAAATATGAGCGAAAAATACAAATATTACGCTAAAACAATTAAAAAGGGACAAAATATAAAAATATACAAAAAGTTGTAAAAATTACAATTTTTATAAAAATATTATTTTTATATTATTTATTTATTAAAACTATTAATTTTACAATTTAATTAAACTAATTAAACAAAATATACAAATTAATTAAAACTTAAATTAAATACTAAATTAATTAAATATTTAACCCTAATACAAATTAATTAATAATAATTAATAATACTCCGTAATTAATGCCTGATTAGGGTTCTGGTCAGCTGTGTCAGACGGTCTCCGTGACTTGCGGTATTCAAAGCATCAAACCCCACGACTCGCGGGGTTCAAAAATTCAACTGACAGGTTTTAAAATTCGACGCGTTTTTCTTTTTATTTTTTTATTTTTTATTTTCTATTTTTATATTTTCTGTTTATATAATCTAAAATTTTTTTATATAATTTAGATAAAACTTATCTTTAATAACTAAGATAAACATAAAATACTTTATAACAATCTAAAAAAAAATAGATTTATATATATTTATATTATTTTTTTTCGGTTTTTTATATTTATAAAATATATTTATAAAATAAATTAAATAAAACTTATATTTTTACAAACTAAAGATACTTTATAAAACTTAAATATTTGACAAAATCTTAAAAATATTTATATTTTTGTTTTTCTTTTTATATTTTCGAATATTTAAAACGTATTTTTATAAAAACGAATTCTAATAAAAGTAAACTAAAATTTTTTTTTTATGTAGCGTTGCGCTTCCGTCTTTTAAGAGAGTCCCCGGCAGCGGCGCCAAAAATAACTTGATGTTTCGCGAGGTGTATATAAAATAGCTTATATTTTTACAGGAAATACTATTAAATACGATACAATTTTACACAAGATATTTATTTATTTAGAGAATGGATATACTTAAACCTTGCTATAACACTTATAGGCAGTGTACCTAATCGTACAGTAGTGTAGTTTTTAGTAAGTCCGGTTCGTTCCACAGGGAATCTTTTTAAACAAAGCTTAACGCTATATTAGTTTACTTTTATAAAAATACAAATATATATATAAGTAATATTATTATTATAATGGGGGGGTTTTTAACGTTTAATGATTGGTTTGTCGATTTTAAAACTTTTAGTCGCAGTTAAAACCAAATGTAAAATAATAAAAATAAATACAAGACTTAATTTAAAGCGTAAAGTAAATAACGATAATAAAATTGCGATTAATAAAAATGCGATAAAATAAACTTGCGATAATTAAAAAGTACGATAATTAAAAGTGCAATTAAATACAATAACAATAAAAATGCGATAATTAGAAGTGCAATTAAATATAAAATAAAGTAAATTAAATATGAAATAAAAGAATTATGCTTATTTAAACTTCCGTAATCATGATGTTTGACGTGTTGATTTCAGTTTTATGCCATGGGTTAATTGTCCTTTGTCCTGGATTATTTAATATGTCCATACGGATTTTATCCATAATAGTCCATCAGTCATAAATATAAAGAGCGAAAGCCTTCGTCAAATTATTCTTATTCCCGAAGTCAAATATTCCAACTAATTGGGGATTCGAATTGTAACAAGGTTTTAATACTTTGTTTAATGAATACACCAGGTTATCGACTGCGTGTAAACCAAGGTTTTACTACTTTGTTAACAATTACACCAATTACCCTTGAATGTAATTCACCCCTGTTTCAACAAGTCTATTAACTATTAATCCAGTTCCGTATCCGGTAAAATGAATAATTATTGGTATTTATAGATATCCCGCCCACCGTACCCAGTCAAGCGTATGTGGTTATATATAAATACGTCGAATTATAAGTTTGTATATTAAATTAACAAGGTATTGTTTAGTTAATATAAAACCCATTAATAGCCCATAGTCTAATTTCCACAAGTGTCGTTCTTTTATCCAAACCCCAATTATGGTACAAAGCCCAATTACCCAATTTTAGTAATTATCCCATCATCATGATTACTTCGGATTAAATAAGCATAATAATAACTTAGCTACGAGACATTAATGTAAAAAGGTTGAACATAACTTACAATGATTAAAAATAGCGTAGCGTTACACGGACAGAATTTCAACTTACACCCTTACAATATTCGCTAACATACCCTTATTATTAGGATTAAAATTAAAATTAAAATTAAAAATATAAATTATATATATTTTACGTATATGAGAGAAGAAAAAAAAATTGATTTTTGCGATCAGAATTCGGTTGGCTTTATAGGGATTTTCAGAAATTGGGGCTCCGCGACTCGCGGCATTTTTAGCCTTCAAACTCCGCGAGTCGCGGAGTTTGAGATTACAGCTCACACAATTTGGAGTCTTTCTTGCCGACGGATTTTTAAATAAATATAATATATTAAATAATTATAAGAATTATTTAAATATTATATTATATTTATGTGCGTAGTTGACTTGTAATTTTTAGTCCGTTGCGTCGAGCGTTGAGAGTTGACTCTGGTCCCGGTTCCGGATTTTCGAACGTCCTTGCGTACAATTTAATATCTTGTACTTTGCGTTTTGAATCTTGTACTCTTGTAATTTCGAGACGTTTCTTATCAATAATTGGAACCTCTTTGATTGTCTTTTGTACTTTTGAGCTTTTTGGTCGTTTGCGTCTTCAATTCGTCGAATCTGTCTTTTGTCTTCACCTTTTATTATTTAAACGAATATCACTTTTAAATAGAACAATTGCAACTAAAAGCTTGTCTTTCTTGAGGAATAATGCTATGAAATATATGTTCGTTTTTAGCATTATCAATATTATATATATTAATTAATTCAGCAGCCCACGTTTTGGAACGACTTGGAACAGTTTTTGGCTGCCATGTGATTGCATGGCCATCATGAAGAAAACTCATGCGATCGCATGAGCTCCTGTAGCAGCTGACATCCTATAAATTTCGCGTGTTTTGGCCGAAAATAACACATCTTTTTCTATCCTCTCTATCTCTTACGATATATATATATATATATATATATATATATATATATATATATATATATATATATATATATATATATATATATATATATATATATATATATATATATAGTGACGCCAGCAATTTTTTAATTTTTTTTTTAAACCACAGCGGAAGACATATTATATTAAAACATAACCTTAGTTAAAGTATTACAAAAAATCCACACTATATAATACTTATTTACAAACGACGTCACTTAAAAACTTCTGGTGTATTAGTACAAAAAGACACATCAGAGTTTGCAGAGTCAAACACGTCTTCATCAGCAGCTCCCATCTAACTAGCAGTACCTAAACCTGCGGGGGAGGAATGTGGGGGATTAGCGCACCGCTAAGTGAATGGAAACTATCTAACAGAATAAGCATAAGTACCATCATGCATAACTTATGATAATCTGCTAACGTCCATCTAGCATAAAAATAGCCACAACATCAATAATGACAGTATGAGGATCGGCGGCTTATACGAGCACACGACTCCTAGCTGATCGGGCTTGAGTCTATCGATAATCCTTCCTATCGAGTCAACTGTATAACCATCCAGACGCAACACATGCGTCCTTGCACGTTATACTGAACAAACCACAGGACTTGGATCCAACCTGACCTAGCCTCGGTTGACCTCATATGAACCCTTACCTGACCTAGCCTCGGCGGGTTCCCAACCTGACCTAGCCTCGGTTGGTGTCAAACACAGTGTGCACTTAAATCACATAACATCATGCATACAACGAACTAGCATGGCAATTCTAATAACAATAGCATGGTAATCATTACACTACAAGATAACAGAGTAAACACAAGTAGCATAGCCTGCTACTTAAACTCTATCCGTAGATAGACCCACTCACCCATTACCAGCAACTGAAGGTTCTCAGAGGTCTAATCTTTCTAAGCCTTCACCTTTTTGTTTATTACCTGTGAATCACCACATTATATCCCAAGTTAGTATTATATCTAAGTATTAATACACAACTTTACATTCAACATAAAATATTCACATAACAGACAAGGTTTTCGAGCAATATGGGGTTCTCGAGCAAATTCGAGTTTTTTGAGCGAATTCGAGTTTTTCGAGCAGTTTCGAGTTTTCGAGCATATTCGAGTTTTTCGAGCAGTTTCGAGTTTTTCGAGCATTAACATGTTTTCGAGCAATTCGAGTTTTTCGAGCAATAACATGTTTTCGAGCAGAAGGTTCTCGAGCACTCTTTTTGAGCGAGTTTTGAGCACTGTTTTCTAGCGAGTTTTTCGAGCACCTTCTTCTTCCCCATCAGCTTCGCTGATTTGGTGATTTTAAGCCAAAAAGGCTCGATTTCAAGGTTTATAGTCCAATTCCAAGCATAAAGAAACATACCGATCATACATAAACACTTTTTCTAACTATAAACATCAAAATCTAGCATTTACAATCAAGATTTGGGATTAATTCATCCCAAAATACTCACTTTATCATAAACTCAAGTTTTAACACATAATTCATCATTTTTAACAAGTTCTTGTTCAATTCACATCATAATTAGATCATATAAACTATATAGCAACTATTTCTAACATCAATTAAACATAACAAACACAAATCATGAAGATTCAAGCTCATATTTATCAAAAACCCATTTTACACCCAAAACCCAATTCTAGGAATTAAAGCACGAATTCAAGCATGCTAACCTGGATAAATGCTTGTAAGAATGATAGGATTCAGTTCCTAAAGCCTCTTGATTCAATTTCTAGCTTAGATTCAATTAGGGTTTTGAGATGATGAAAGTTAGGTACGGGTCTTGTTCTTGCACAAATTGGGAAATGAATGGAAGTATCCAGATATTAGTTACTTAAGTGGGTTATAAACCCACACCCCATAACACACGGGTATTTATCAGTTATCTGATATCTTTCGTACTTAGTTTGACAACCCTAACAAAGTCCAAATTAAATAAACGAACATGTTCTGTGACCCTTGTCACAAACTGGTCTTAACCAAATAATAAAATATCACTGAACATTAAATTAAAATAAAAGCATAATTAACCACACAATTATGCCTAACGGTAATTAAGTAATCCTACTTCTAACCCCGGTTTCAGTCTGTTACAAATCCACCCCCTTAAAGAGATTCCGTCCTCGGAATCTGGTCTTGGTCAAATAGATGAGGGTATCGGGTCTTCATCAACTCTTCTGTCTCCCACGTCAAGTTAGACCCTAAGCTGTGTTTCCATTCTATTAAAACCATTAGGATCTCTTTCTTTCTTAACTTAGTAACCTTTCTATCGACCACTCGAATTGGTTCCTCAACCAACTTATTACTCAAATCAATTTTCAAATCTACTAGTGGTACGATCTGTGTCTCGTCATCGACCTTACACTTACGCAAATAACACACGTTGAAGGTATTATAAATACCAGCTAACTCTGGTGGAAGATCCAGCACCACTGTTTGATCATTCAGAATCTCACTAATAGGAAACGGCCCAATGTATCTTGGCACAAGCTTACCACGTTTACCGAATCTGATAACCCCTTTCCACGGTGAAACTTTCAGATACACGCGATCACCCACACTAAAGGTTACTGGACGCCTACGTGGATCAGCATACATTTTCTGTCTATCTCTGGCGGCTTTCAACTTTTCTCGCTCGATAGCAACTACTTCGGCAGTCATTTGAACTATTTCAGGACCAGCAAACTGTTTCTCCCCGGCTTCCAACCAACAAGTCGAAGTTCTGCAACCACGACCGTACAACATTTCATATGGCGGCATCCCTATACTCGAATGATAAGAGTTGTTATATGCAAATTCAATTAACGGTAGATGTGAATCCCATGACCCACCGTATTCTAGCACACATGCTCTTAACATATCTTCTAGAGTTTGAATTGTTCATTCACTCTGACCATCTGTCTGAGGATGATAAGCTGTACTAAAATTTACACGTGTACCCAGATTATGTTGTAGACTGTTCCAGAAGTTCGATACAAATCTAGAATCCCTGTGTGACACAATCAATAATGGCATACCATGACGACTAACTATCTCTTTCACATATAATTCGGCAAGTTCACTTAATGACGCTATCTCACGGGTAGCAAGAAAATGAGCACTCTTGGTCAAACGATCAACTATTACCCAAATCATATCGTGTTTTCTCTGAGTTCTAGGTAATTTTGTCACAAAATCCATCGTGATATGCTCCCATTTCCATTCTGGAATCTGTAACTGACGTAACGAACCATACGGTTTTTGGTGTTCTGCCTTCACTTGTGCGCAAATATGACACTTTTTAACAAAACTAGCGATGTCTGTTTTCATAGTCGGCCACCAATAAACTGATTTCAAATCATGATACATCGTATTACTGCCTGGATGTACTGTCAATCTGGATTTGTAAGCTTCAGTCATGATCAAATCCCTCAAGTCTCAAGCATAGGCACCCAAACACGGTTATTTAAGGTCTTAAGTCCACGGGAATCATCAATTAAGTCAAATTTTCGTTTTGTCATAAGTTCAAATTTAATATGTTCATCCTCCAAAGCACAGGCTTGAACATTTCGTAATTGATTGATCAAATCTGAAGTTATACTCAAACGCAGAAATTTCACATTCTCATCAGACTTTTTACGACTTAGTGCATCTGCTACGACATTTGCTTTACCCGGATGGTACTTGATTTCACAATTGTAGTCTTTAATCAGCTCTTGCCACCTTCTTTGACGCATATTCAATTCTTTCTGAGAGAAAATATACTATAAGCTCTTGTGATCTGTACATATTACACAATGTGTCCCATACAAATAATGTCTCCATAGTTTCAGGGCAAACACTACGGTAGCCATTTCTAAATCATGTACAGGATAATTTCTTTCATGAACTTTCAACTGTCGCGAGGCGTAAGCAATCACCTTGTCTCTCTGCATCAAAACACAACCTAACCCGGCGAAGGACGCATCACAATAGACCACAAAGTCATCTAAACCTTCTGGTAATGCTAACACTGGAGCCTGACACAATAACTGTTTCAAAGTCTGGAAAGCTTTTTCTTGATCATCACCCCATCGAAAGGCTATGTCTTTTCGAGTCAACTTGG